>NW_026970072.1:252500-531297 GCF_028390025.1 Pseudophryne corroboree
CCCCGCCCCCTTCACATCAGCCGTCCCCTTCTACCCCTGTACCTTGCTCTCTCCTGTCTGTGCTCTCTCCCGTCTGTAGGACTAGGCCCCGCCCCCTTCTTACCCTCCAGTGACTGCTCTCTCCTGACAAGTGGACCAGGCCTGCCCCCTACACGCTGCTGGTGTCTTCATTCTTACTTGGTCTGGAGCTCCGTTGGGGAGAGAACTCACGTGAGCTCATTAAGAATGAGGAACTGGGATGTTTTAATTTTATTGTGAGTAGTGTAGTGTGGTGATGTAGTATGTTGTATGGGGGGTATAGTGTAACTATGAAGTGCAGCATATGGGAGGGCTATAGCATAGTGATGTAGTGTGGCATATGGGGGGTGGTAGCGCATAGGCGTGCGTACAGGGGGTGGCCGGTGCGCACAGGCACTCCCTAATGTCCAGCACCGCTGCACGCCACGCTTGCTGTAGCACAGTGATCGCTGAGTGTGTGATCGGTGGAGCCTAGCCTGTAGCTCATTTCCGTACCTCCCACCACCACTGCGCCCGCCCCCCCTCTGCCTGCTGCTAATACTATGCTGAGTGCATTCGTCGGCGGCCTCACTGGGGGGACTGGTGTCACCTTGCAATGTGACGTGGTGATGTCCGCCTATGCTCTCCTCCCGCCCACCCGTGCTTTCCTCCCGCTGCGGTCTCTCAGTCCTAGTGTGCCGCGGCTGCCACACCACTGGCAGTGTTCCTCTAGGGGGGACTGGGAGCCGCCGGCAGACACATTCTGCTGAGACTTACTTGTCAGTGCGGGTTCCGGATGGCAGGCGGCGGGTGGGAGGGCAGACGGGGAGCAGGTGTCACAAGGAGTGTGTGGGTAACTAATTCACAATACTTCCGCTCAACGTGGCACTGCTGGTCCTTCATCTCCCATGTCTCTTCACCAGGTGGCGGGCGGCCCGGAAATTAAGTGATATGTTGTGCAGCAGTCAGTGTGAAGTGACTGTGAGTAACACTGATGGTGCTGATGATGCTGCTGCAGAATCGGGAAGCAATTAATTCATAAATATAATGTACTCTATCAGTGTATTATACATACATAAACATGTACATACGTGTATTTGTGTATACATGTATATACATGTGTGTGTGTGCATATATATATATATATACAGCCAGTTCCCAGGAACAAAAGTCCTCCCCCGCTTCCGCTAAGTCCACAGCATGACGCTGGGGCTCCACTGGTGGAGCCAGGTGCGGTGGGGGCCCGTCTCAAGTGCTTCAGCGATCAGTGGGCTTGCTCACAGGTGGATCCCTGGATTCTACAAGTAGTGTCTCAGGGATACAAGCTGGAATTCGAGATGTCTCCCCCTCGCCGTTTCCTAAAATCTGCCTTGCCAACATCTCCCTTGGACAGGGAGGCTGTGATAGAGGCAAATTCACAAGCTGTATTCGCAGCAGGTGATAGTCAAGGTACCCCTCCTTCAACAAGGAAGGGGTTACTATTCCACAATGTTTGTGGTACCGAAACCGGACGGTTCGGTGAGACCCATTTTAAATCTTTGAACACGTATATAAAACGGTTCAAGTTCAAGATGGAATCGCTCAGGGCGGTTATCTCAAGCCTGGAGGAAGGGGATTACATGGTATCACTGGACATCAAGGATGCTTACCTGCATGTCCCCATTTACTCTCCTCACCAGGAGTACCTCAGATTTGTGGTACAGGACTGTCATTACCAATTCCAGACGCTGCCGTTTGGTCTGTCCACGGCACCGAGGGTGTTTACCAAGGTAATGGCCGAGATGATGATACTCCTGCGAAAAAAGGGAGTTATAATTATCCCGTACTTGGACGATCTCCTGATAAAGGCGAGGTCCAAGGAACAGTTGTTGATCGGAGTAGCACTTGCTCGGCAGGTGCTACAACAGCACGGCTGGATCCAGAATATTCCAAAGTCGCAGCTGGTTCCTGCAACACGTCTATTGTTCCTGGGGATGGTTCTGGACACAGAACAGAAAAGGGTGTTTCTCCCGGAGGAGAAGGACAAGGAGTTGTCATCGCTAGTCAGAGACCTCCTAAGACCAAAACAGGTGTCGGTGCACCACTGCACGCGAGTCCTGGGAAAGATGGTAGCTTCTTACAAAGCAATTCCGTTCGGAAGGTTCCATGCACGGATCTTTCAGTGGGATCTGTTGGACAAGTGGTCCGGATCGCATCTTCAGATGCATCAGAGGATAACCCTGTCTGCAAGGACCAGGGTGTCTCTACTGTGGTGGCTGCAGAGTGCTCATCTTCTGGAGGGCCGCAGATTCGGCATACAGGACTGGGTCCTGGTAACCACGGACGCCAGCCTTCGAGGCTGGGGAGCAGTCACACAGGGAAGAAATTTCCAGGGACTATGGTCAAGCCAGGAAATGTCCCTACACATAAATATTCTGGAACTAAGAGCTATTTACAATGCCCTAAGTCAGGCAAGACCCCTGCTTCAAAGTCAGCCAGTACTGATTCAGTCAGACAACATCACGGCGGTCGCCCATGTAAACCGACAGGGCGGCACGAGAAGCAGGATGGCGATGGCAGAAGCCACGAAGATTCTCCGATGGGCGGAAAATCACGTGTTAGCACTGTCGGCAGTGTTTATTCCGGGAGTGGACAACTGGGAAGCAGACTTCCTCAGCAGATACGACCTCCACCCGGGAGAGTGGGGACTTCATCCAGAAGTCTTCCGGCTGATTACAAACCGATGGGAATGGCCACAGGTGGACATGATGGCGTCCCGCCTCAACAAAAAGCTAGAAAACTATTGCGCCAGGTCAAGGGACCCTCAGGCGATAGCGGTGGACGCTCTAGTGACACCGTGGGTGTACCGGTCGGTTTATGTGTTTCCTCCTCTTCCTCTCATACCAAGGGTGCTGAGGATAATAAGAAGGAGAAGAGTAAGAACTATACTCATTATTCCGGATTGGCCAAGAAGAGCTTGGTACCCAGAACTTCAAGAAATGATCTCGGAGGACCCATGGCCTCTACCGCTCAGACAAGACCTGCTGCAGCAGGGGCCTTGTCTGTTCCAAGACTTACCGCGGCTGCGTTTGACGGCATGGCTGTTGAACACCGGATCCGGAAGGAAAAGGGCATTCCGGAGGAAGTCATTCCTACGCTGATCAAAGCCAGGAAGGACGTGACCGCAAAACATTATCAACACATATGGTGAAAATATGTTGCTTGGTGTGAGGACAGGAAGGCCCCAACGGAGGAATTTCAACTGGGTCGATTCCTGCACTTCCTACAGTCAGGGGTGAATATGGGCCTCAAATTGGGGTCCATTAAGGTCCAGATTTCGGCTCTGTCGATTTTCTTCCAAAAAGAACTGGCTTCCCTGCCGGAAGTTCAGACTTTTGTTAAAGGAGTGCTGCATATTCAGCCTCCTTTTGTGCCTCCAGTGGCACCTTGGGATCTCAACGTGGTGTTGGATTTCCTTAAATCACATTGGTTTGAGCCACTTAAAACCGTGGAGTTAAAATATCTCACGTCGAAAGTGGTCATGCTATTGGCCCTGGCTTCGGCCAGGCGTGTGTCAGAGTTGGCAGCTTTGTCATGTAAAAGCCCTTATGTGATTTTCCATATGGATAGGGCGGAATTGAGGACTCATCCCCAATTTCTGCCTAAGGTGGTTTCAGCGTTTCATTTGAACCAACCTATTGTGGTGCCTGCGGCTACTCGGAACTTGGAGGATTCCAAGTTGCTGGATGTAGTCAGGGCCCTGAAAATTTATGTTTCCAGAATGGCTGGAGTCAGGAAAACTTACTCGCTGTTTATCCTCTACGCACCAAACAAGATGGGTGCTCCTGCTTCAAAGCAGACTATTGCTCGCTGGATATGTAGCACAATTCAGCTTGCACATTCTGCGGCGGGACTGCCGCATTCTAGATCAGTAAAAGCCCATTCCACGAGGAAGGTGGGCTCTTCTTGGGCGGCTGCCCGAGGGGTCTCTGCTTTACAACTTTGCCGAGCTGCTACTTGGTCGGGGTCAAACACATTTGCAAGATTTTACAAGTTTGACACCCTGGCTGAGGAGGACCTGGAGTTCGCTCATTCGGTGCTGCAGAGTCATCCGCACTCTCCCTCCCGTTTGGGAGCTTTGATATAATCCCCATGGTCCTTACGGAGTCCCAGCATCCACTTAGGACGTCAGAGAAAATAAGATTTTACTCACCGGTAAATCTATTTCTCGTAGTCCGTAGTGGATGCTGGGCGCCCATCCCAAGTACTTGTACATAGTTATTGTTAACAAAAGGGTTATTGTTGAGAGCCATCTGTGCAGAGGCTCCGTTGTTGTCATACAGTTAACTGGGTATAATATCACGAGTTGTACGGTGTGATTGGTGTGGCTGGTATGAGTCTTACCCGGGATTCAAAATCCTTCCTTAGTGTCAGCTCTTCCGGGCACAGTATCCTAACTGAGGTCTGGAGGAGGGTCATAGGGGGAGGAGCCAGTGCACATCAGGTAGTCATAAAGCTCTCTTTAGTTGTGCCAAGTCTCCTGCGGAGCTGCTATTCCCCATGGTCCTTACGGAGTCCCAGCATCCACTACGGACTACGAGAAATAGATTTACCGGTGAGTAAAATCTTATTTTATATATATATGACTTGGGGTTTGTTTTATTAGATAGAGCATGTCCCTGTGAAGTGCCTTTTGGGGTTGTGGTTTTTCAGAAAGTTACAGGTTTTTTTTAATTAAGAGAAATATGCCCCATTGTAGAGATTGGGCATTTCAATTTGTTGCGCCTGCGCAGTGGCCGCCAGCAGGGGGTGTACTAGAGTGCCTTCTCTTGAGAGCCGCAATATGGCCGCCTTCTCCCCGGTTATTCTGTAAATAGGAAAATAACCTCACAGGTTCACATAGGGCAGAGTTGCCACTACTAGTGCAGGGCTGTAACTTACAGTACTAAGGAAAAGCCATATACTAAAGCGGCACGGTGACCTCACCCCTCTCAGAGACACCAGGGTGCAGCACACTGGTACACACACCTGTAAGCTCAGGGCAGCACTATAGGACCCTCCTGTAATGCTGTGCTGGCGGCGTGTAGTGATCAGGGCACTGGGAGACTGGCTGGCTGGTCTCTGTCTCTGCTGCCTATAGAACTTCCACCTCTGTTATATATCAGGGCTGCTCTCCTGTTGTTATGATTCCAATACTCTGGTCTGGGGATATCTTATAGCAAGGACCTGAGTACTGGAACGTAATGCTTGGAAAGGGAGTGGGAACGGGAATAGCCCCTGGCGCCCTATCTCCGTTGTCTCGCCCGTGCTGTCAGAAATCTCTTGCGAGACTATGGTTGCTTGGGCCCATGGCAGCCGCGTTTGAAGGGCGGATTACGTCTGCCCAACTCCGATGCCCCCTCAGGTCTTAATGGGAGACAAAGAGAAATCCGAGACAGGGTGATAACAAGGGGCCCTCTACTAAACAACAAAGCCAGGGGCTCAAAACTAACTTTAAACTAGAGTATGTGCGGAAAACCGCCAGGGAAAAGGACAACCAAAATACCCACTTGTCCACTCTTCTACCCGGCACCGGCGAGTTCCGGAGAGGACTGTGGGAGCGGAAACCTCCGCAAATGCACCAACACAGAATACAAAATAAAGCGGCCTAGGCCGCAGCACGCGGCAGAGCCGCCACTCACGAAAACCACACGAGATCCTCTAGCGACTGTTGCGGGTAAATGAGGACTGGAAGACTCCTTGGGAAGAGATGACAACACTAAGATTCAGGAACTCTGAGGACAGGAATGACCGGACACAGCAGAACTGGAACAGACGTCAGCATACCAAAGCAGCATGCAGGAAGCTATTACCGGCGTCTGTGTGAAGCACTGAGAAGGAATTTAGCAGGGAGTCCTCCAATCAGAAGTTCAGAGCCTGATTAGCACAATGCCGTGCAGCTGCCTTGCTGCACGACCAGAAGACAAGTGTGTGTGTGTAGTTCACTTGATTGACCCTGCAAGGGGAGCGCAGTCCGTCCGTGGCGTCCCCGTTGCTAGGGTCCAGGCGGCTCAGCGCGCCCGGCGTCCTAGCGTTGCTAGGGAGCCGGCGGCTAGCACGCTCGGCGTCCCTAGTTGCTAGGCGCCGGGCCGCGAGGACATCGCGGACCACGGCGCCTAACACCTGTGTGTTCTCTTCCTCTCCTACCTCACACTGGAACTGGCCGCCCAGAGAACGAGAGGGCAGCGGCTGACATCAGAGAGGGTGCAGCAATCTGTGTGGGCAGAGCCCCTCACAGCAAGGTGTCCTTATGCTGTGCCCCGTGTAATCACTGTGATCCATACAGACTCTCACCCTGGTATGCTCTCTATTTATTATTTATTTTTGTACACTGCGGCATGCTCGAGGGAAGGGAGAAGGCACCACCCACCGCCACTACTCCTCCGCCAGCATCACTGCCGAGCCGGTCAGTGTTCCGGCGGCAATGAGCAGTAGGCAGCCACCAGCAACAACAGTCAGGAAGCTGTTACTCCCGGCAGCAGTAGCATCAAGCTGCAATTCAGCCAGCGGCACGATGATCCGGGAGACAGTGGCAGCACAGGGAAGCAGTACCCCCTCCAATCGCAGCACCAACTAGGAGACTGAGGCAGCAACCTGCCCCCAGCAGCAGCACGACCCTGATGATAGGTAAGATGCATTTTGGTGTCACAAGAAGGTGGCCGGAGTAGTGGCTGGCTGTGGTCACACCCCGGGGAAAAGTGATAGTGATTTCAGTGTTCCCTTGCGCGGGGATTGGATGTGTAGATGCATGGAGGCTATGTATGTATAGATGTGAGCGGCAGTGTGCGGATGTATGAGAGCGGCAGTGTGCGGATGTATGAGAGCGGCAATGTACGGCTGTATAACTGCGTCGGTGTGCGGCTGTATGAGTGCGATGGTGTGCGGCTGTAAGAGTGCGGCTGTAAGAGTGCGGGGTTGTACGTATGTATGAGAGCGGCAGTGTATGGATGTATGAGAGCAACAGTGTACAGTTGTGTGAGAGCGGCAGTGTGCGGATGTATGAGAGTGGCGGTGTACGGATGTATGAGAGCGGCAGTGTATGGATGGCAGCGTCATAGGGAGGGATGTCGGAATGCTGTTATAGGGTTCCTAATACAAAATGCCACGTTGGGCTTGATGGGCAGGTAGTGCGGCAAGCACACCCAAATTGGCATCTGACGTCGCCCGCAGTCCACACTGTTGTGAGGAGTCAGAGTTAATTTTGACTGTGTAGTGTACTCACAGAGGACCTACCGCCCGTCCCCTCCTCGCATCTAAGCAGCAGGTCAGGCTCTTATTTTCTTTTTAATCAGGAGAGGCCGAGTGAACTGTGAGCAGGGGGGCAGAGCTACATGGGACCCAGAGGGGCTGCTGTGCTGTCAGAGAGGGAGAGGAAGAGAGAGTTGAAGCTACTGCAGATCCCCAGCTGATTGTGAGGTGCCGGGTTGAAGGGTGATGTGATCACCCTTCTCCCTCGCTGCCGCTGGGGACCGCATCTAGGCTTCCTCCATCGAGGGCATGCGGCGCAGCAGTGGGCAGCGTGTAATGAGTTTGTCTGACTCATTATACTGCTGCCTGTTGTGGACACCTCCGTCCGTACGGACTGGTGTACATGCCCAGCACAGAGGTGACAGTGTTGGTGGAAGTGCTGCCCAGTTCTGACCCTGCAGGCCTCCCTGATCTGACTGCGGCCGCTGCTGCTGCTGCGGCCCGAAACCCCTGCCGGTCCCCTCCATAGACTTCTGCCTGTCCAGTGCTGAGGTACTAGGGGTAGCCCAGCTGCGGGAAGGGTATGTCTCTGGCTTTCTCTCCGGCAGGGGAAGGTGACAGCGGCGGAGGAAGTGCTGCCCACCTCAGACACTGCAGGCCTCCCCGATCCAGCTGCGGCCACAGCTGATGCTGCCAGAACCCCCTGCTGGTCTCCTTTGTTGACTGCCGCATGGCCAGTGCTGAAGTACTGGGGGTAGGCCAGCTATGGGAAGAGTGTCTCTGCCTCGGGCTCTCTCTCTCTGTCAGGGGAAGGAAGGGCTGATTCTCTGGCACAACAGGGAGGGCTAGGCTGCAGGAACACAGCACTGGAAGAAACAGGAGGCCGAACTCATGACCAAAAAGTGAGCAGTGCAGTGATCAGCCCCCTAGTCTTTCCCTCTCTCTGGGTGCAGAGCTGTATTCTACAGAGAGAACTGGGATGGGAAGAAGGGGAACGGCACCTGACACACACATACACGCGCAACACCTGACACACACACATACACGCGCAACACCTGACACACACACATACACGCGCAACACCTGACACACACACATACACGTGCGGCACCTGACACACACACACACACACACACACACACACACACACGTAGCATCAGACACAATAAAATAAACATGCAGCACCTGTCACATGCATATACACACAGCACCTGACACATGCATATACACGCAGCACCTGACACATGCATATACACGCAGCACCTGACACATGCATATACACGCAGCACCTGACACATGCATATACACGCAGCACCTGACACATGCATATACACGCAGCACCTGACACATGCATATACACGCAGCACCTGACACATACATATACACGCACACCATCAGACACACACATACACATGCACTGCCTTACTCACACACACATAGACACGTGCAGCACCTGAGGCACACACATAGACACGTGCAGCACCTGAGGCACACACATAGACACGTGCAGCACCTGAGGCACACACATGTACACGCGCAGCACCTGACGCACACTCATGTACACACGCAGCACCTAATGCACACTCATGTACACGCGCAGCACCTAATGCACACTCATGTACACGCGCAGCACCTGACGCACACTCATGTACACGCGCATCACCTGACACAGACATACGTATTCATGCACAGCACCAGACATACACTTGTACACACGCGGAGCACCTGATACTCACACACATATACACCCGCAACACCTGACACACACACACACGTGCGGCAGCTGACGCATACACACGCACCATCAGACACACTCATATATACACGCAGCACCTGACACACACATACACACAGGAGCTGACACACACATACACAGGCAGCACCTGACACACACACACATATACACGCGCAGCACCTGACACCACGCACTCACACGTACAAGCAATGCATTTCACGCCTACCTCCAGCCTCAGTTACAGGCTGCTGCCGCCTACCCCCCTCCCTGCATCAGCTGCAAAGGCAGCAAAATATTTTGACCAAAGTCTAAAGGCCCATACACATTAAACGATGTCGCTCTGTGAGCGACATCGTCTAATGTTTCCCCTCCCGGGCCGGCCGGCGGCCGACTGTACACACTGAGCGATATGACCGCTCATATCGCTCAGTGACGTCACGCCCCCGCCAGCCCTGCATGAAGGTCGTGGACGACAGTCCACATCCTTCCTGCATGCCCTACCGACAGCGACGATTGTTGCCGACCCGCGGGGCCGCGCATCGTTTGTCGCTGGCTGCAAACACACTTAACGATAAAATGAGCGACGTCGCTCATTAAATCGTTAAGTGTGTACGGACCTTAAACAATTCGGTTTGGTTAATAAAATAATTTTGCACAGAACAGTGATGTTATACGAACATTTTCATTAAACATTTAAAAAATCAAATGTTTATTCTTACAGTGAAATTTTAAATTTCTGAATAAAAAAAATAAATTTAAAAAAAGCGATGAAATTCTATAGACAAAAAACCTTACGGTTTCACATGTCCCATTAAGGCTTCTTAGACATGATCGAAATTTCAGAAACCTGTTGTAACTCTTCCACTCAAACTCCAAAAAGCAATGAAATTCCGATCATTAAGGCTGACGCCTTAATGGACGTGTTCCTTGCGCAATACAGATATGGTATGCCATCACAGCCTGTGGGTAAGTGCAGATTCAGCACTCTCACAGAGTGAGATTGCTGTCACTCACACAATGGTGGAGCTGCTAATTCACAGATTTGTGTGCTCATTGGAATACACACATGCAGTCTATGCAACTGAAGGTCTGAGCGGAAGACAAAGCTGCTCAGATGAGGTAAGAGTGTTATTGATTGGAGGGAGGAAAGCGGTGTGGATGGGGGAACAGAAGTGTGTGGATAGAGGGAACACTAAGCAGCACTAATGGGGGGGACAGAGAAACACAGGGGGTAATTCAGACCGCAGCAGCAGCAGCGATTGCAGTCTGAATTAGTTTGTGAGGTGCGCACGTGCAATGGCCGCACTGCGCGTGCGTACCCCAGGAGCCCAGTGAGATGCTATCACCCTGCCTGATTGATAGGCAGAGGTGGTTGCGGGGAAGGAGGGGGGCGTGCAAACAGCGTTAGAATGCCATTGGCAGGGCATGGTCTGCACAACGGAGGCGTTTCCGGACCACTGGGGGGTGGGCTGTGGCGGTTATCCCCCTGCCAAGAGCGCAGGATCCACTAAATTTACCTTCAGGATGTCACCCCATTCATGTAGCTAAGAGTGGTGTGGATAGAGGGTAGATTAAGCAGCAAGTATGGGAAGGGAGACAGAGCGGTGCAGATGGGGGAAATGGTGCAGATGGGTTGAAAACACTGGCATGGATGGGTAGAAAACTGGTGTAGATGGGAGAGAAGACAGTGTGCCATGTACTGGAGGAGGCAGAGTGACGTTGAAGAAGGAAACACTGAGCAGCACAGAGAGAAGGAAACGGTGGTACAGACAATGCACAGGTGGGGAGAGACAGATGGTACAGATAAGTTAGTACAGACTAGCACAGATGGGAGAACACAGCAGTAGGGATTGGGGAAGACCGGGCAGCATGGGGGTGTATAGGGGAAGTAAGTGTAGATGCATAGACCGTAGATGGGGTATTATAGTTTAGCAATTAACCAAGATGTTTGAGGGAGCTAAATGTGTATACTAAGTGAGATGGATGTATGGAGTTAGAAGGATGTTGTAACAAGGTGGCATTGTTGTGGTGACTGAATGGGATGGTTGTGGGCACTGTGTGGGATGGGAGCACCACAAAACTGCTCAGACCTTCAGTTGCATAGACTGCATGTGTGTATTCCAATGAGCACACAAATCTGTGAATTAGCAGCTCCACCATTGTGTGAGTGACAGCAATCTCACTCTGTGAGAGTGCTGAATCTGCACTTACCCACAGGCTGTGATGGCATACCATATCTGTATTGCGCAAGGAACACGTCCATTAAGGCGTCAGCCTTAATGATCGGAATTTCATTGCTTTTTGGAGTTTGAGTGGAAGAGTTACAACAGGTTTCTGAAATTTCGATCAAGTCTAAGAAGCCTTAATGGGACATGTGATACCGTAAGGTTTTTGTCTATGGAATATATATATATATATATATATATATATATGTATCTATCTATCTATCGTATGTGTGTGTATATATGTATCTATCATGTATGTATGTATCTATCTTGTATGTATGTGTTCTATCTATCTATCTATCGTGTGTGTGATATATGTATGTATCTATCATGTATGTGTTATATGTATGTATCACACCTTCCTCTATATACATACATACATACATACATACACACACCTATATCTGTACGTACACTGACATACACACACCAACATCTATACATAAACACGCTGACCCCTAAACGTACACCAACGTACCCACATGTGAATCTATACATACATGTGCTGACACCTGGACATACACTGATGTACCCACACCTAACATCTATACATACACATGCTAACAACTGGACGTATACAGACGTACCCCCATTTGCATCCATGCATATATAGATGTAGGTGTGTGTACGTCCAGGTGTCAACGCGTGTATGTATAGATGCAGGTGTGGGTACGTCTGTGTATGTCCAGGTGTCAGAATGTGTATGTATAGATGCAGGTGTGGGAACGTCAGTGTAGGTTCAGGTGTCAGCGCGTGTATGTATAGATGCAGGTGCTTGTATGTCCAGATGTCAGTGCATGTATGTATAGATGCAAGTGTGGGTACGTCGGTGTATGTCCATTTGTCAGCGCGTGTATATATAGATGCAGGTGCTTGTATGTTGGTGTATGTCCAGGTGTCAGCATGTGTATGTATAGATGCAGGTGTGGGAATGTTGGTGTATGTCCAGGTGTCAGGGCGTGTATGTATGGATATTAGGTGTGGGTACATCAGTGTATGTCCAGGTGTTAGCGCATGTATGTATAGATGCAGGATAATAATCGCACAGCGTGCCCCCCGCCAACCACAAACCTCCCCCACCCCCCTGTATGACATAAACACCGCTAATTCCACTTACACACAATAATTTCAGTTTGCGACCAGGAGCCGGCAATGTATGTGCACCCAAATGAAGCCACTGTACTTGCCCTGCAGGCTGCTATGTACTGCACAGGTGCAACAAATTTAAATGCCCTATCTTTAAAATGGGGCATATTTTACTAAATTAAAAAAACCTGTAACTTTCTGTAAAACCTTAACCCCAAAAGGCACTACACTAACATCGGGGTGTAGAGTTGGATGTTGATCCAAGGCACCAACAGGCTAAAGCTTTGACTGTTCCCAGGATTCCTTGCACCGCCTCCTCTATAACCCTGCCCAGTGGCGTAACTAGACCTTTGTGGGCCCCATAGCAAAATTCTGAATGGGCCCACCAGTACTCAACAAGAATGAGTGGCGTTTGGGGTCAGAAAAGTAGAGGGGAAGGGGTCTGACAGAGTAGGGGGCAGGACATGAATGAATAGAAACTGAGGAGTCCATTATATAAAGAAATACAGTATGTGTGTCTGTGTGTATATCACACACACACATATAAGGGAAATTCAAATGCCCTCAATTATTGCGCCCATTACACTCTGGTTTAGGTGCACAAAGCACCTAAACCTGAATAAAGTAATGGGCGCGATCGTGAAAAGACACCGTTTGGTTGCCCAAATGGGTCTCTTTGCACACATTTCAGCTTGTTTCCCCTGGGGGTAGCGAGCTGAAATAAACATGTCGCACCCGTTGGCAGCAACATTAGAATAGCTGCTGACGGGCACGATTGAGGGAGGAAAGGGACATTTGAATCCAGCCCATAGATGCAATGTGAATATGTAATTTGTACCTTCCTATCTTAAAATGTATATAGTAGTGTATACACTAGAGGTCTTTCCGAACCCCCTAATCCTAACATTGTAATTTGCTTTAGGGCGCACCTCCAATTAGTCTAGTGTTTCGTATTTTCACATTAAATACTTTTTTGCATTG
This sequence comes from Pseudophryne corroboree, assembly GCF_028390025.1. Classification (NCBI taxonomy): domain Eukaryota; kingdom Metazoa; phylum Chordata; class Amphibia; order Anura; family Myobatrachidae; genus Pseudophryne; species Pseudophryne corroboree. Next base: position 265,731 of record NW_026970072.1, read on the forward strand.
GTTGGTTAAAGATTAGATCGTATATTTTTCTAGATATAGCTGTGCATAGTCTACAAGGCTACATGCTTCTCCCCTAACTAGAGATGTGCAGCGGGCATTTTTCGTGTTTCATGTTTTGGTTTTGGTTTCGGATCCGCAGTTGTGTTTTGGATACGGACGCGTTTTGGCAAAACCACCCTTTCGGGTTTTGGATTCGGGTGATTTTTTTTTAAAACCTCAAACAGCTAAAATCATAGAATTTGGGGGTAATTTTGATCCTATAGTATTAAGCTCAATAACCATAATTTCTACTCCTTTCCAGTCTATTCTGAACACCTCACACCTCCCAATATTATTTTTAGTCCTAAAATTTGCACCAAGGTCCCTGGATGACTAAGCTAAGCGACCCAAGTGGGCAGCACAAACACCTGGCCCATCTAGGAGTGGCACTGCAGTGTCAGACAGGATGGCACTTAAAAAAATAGCCCCAAACAGCACATGATGCAAAGATAAATAAAAAAAGAGGCGCAAGATGAAATTGTAGTGTGTCTCTCCTGCTCAGTGTCAGTTCTCAGTAGTATCCTCATCAGTGCTCAGTATCACTGCTCATTGTCTTGTGCTGCATTGTGGTGCTCAGTATACTAGAGTACATTACTAATAGTCCAGTGCTGCATCTTGCTGCTCAGTGTCAGTTCTAGTATCCTCATCAGTGCTCAGTATCACTGCTCATTGTTTTGTGCTGCATTGTGGTGCTCAGTATACTACAGAACATTACTAATAGTCCAGTGCTGCATCTGGCTGCTCAGTGTCAGTTCTAGTAATCTCATCAGTGCTCCGTATCACTGCTCATTGTCTTGTGGTGCTCAGTATACTACAGTACATTACTAATACTCCAGTGTCTTGTGCCGCATATGGCTGCTGTAGGGTGCTGTGGTAGTGTCCTGTCACTGTGCATATGTCATCATTCCAGTCACAGTGACATACCCTCCAACTGTACCTTTTTAATAGGTACAGTACCTTTTTTTCATGGTCTGTGAAAGGAAAATCAGCCTCTTCTTGTACCCCTCGATTTGATGGCCACTGACGTCAGTGAGAGCAATCCTTAACGTTACAGATAATACACGACACCATGTAGTTAAGAATCACTCTGCCTTTATTGTTCATAACAATGGTATATAAGGCATCATTGTCTGGGGAGGGATTGGAATGTCCAGGGAGGGGTAGGCAAAAGTAAATACTTTATTGGTTTAACTTTACTGCATAGGAGGGATAAAACAGGCTACATGGGGGGGATGTAGGATACAGCCTAGTACTTCATCTAGGGGTGGTGATTTCACACAGTTCCCAACAAACTATGGGTGGAACTATATTTATTTTATGCAATGCAAGCTAAATCCAAGGCAAAAGAAAAAGAAACAATATTTACACAATGCACAATGACAGAGGAGATTTAACCCTTCAATCCCCTCTTAGAATCATGATTGTTATACGACATGATTCTTCTGTAGAGCCCCCTTTTTGTTTCTCCAATTTTTTAGATATTGAACATAATCATCGGGTCCCTTACTATCAGAGGAGGTGACAGGACTGGGGGTTATATCATAGTACATCAGGGCCTTATCAATGCCTTTGGAGGTAAGTTTCTTTCCACAGGGAATTACACAATAAACTATAATGCCTAAAAGAATTAAAGTTACAAGTATGAATATGCTTATTTGCACCAGAGCCTGTTTCCAATTTTCAAACCACCCAAAATATTGGCTCCATGGGTTATCAATACCTGAATTTTTCTTGAGTTCTATGGATAAGGTTTCTAACTTGTTTATGGCTAAAGTAACCTTACCATTGGGACCAGTGTTGTCAGGAATATATGTACAACAGCCTTCCACCTTACTAATGTAAACACATGTGCCGCCTTTTTCTGCTAGAATCATGTCAAGGGCCATTCTATTTTGAAATGTCATTTGGGAAGTGGCTTCTAGCTGTTCAGCTATACCTTTAAGAGCATCTTTGGTATCATTAACAAATCTTTGTTGATTATAATATATATAATTAATCCAGGCTACGTTTTTATTTACAGTTACTATAGGGAACAATGATTCAAAACCCGCAGCCACCTCATCTCTAGCTTTGAACTCATTTGGAACACCTCTTGGGACCCCTATAGCATCAATGTACACGTGGGGGTCAAAGCTACCTCCTGGGAGTGCTCTTTTCTTTCGATTAGCAGGAGTATTAGAGGGAGGAGTGGGGTCATCGGTGATCATTAGGAGTGGCATTATGACTTTGGCCAGGGCACACTCACCATACCATGGTGTGTCTAATTTAGTTCTAAGCTTCATATCCCCACATATATAATAAATGTCACCTAGTGATCTAGTTTGGTTAACTAAAACAGTTGTTCTTTTATTTGCACAATACCCTGGTGGGAAGGTTTTTAAATTTCTACCTGTGGTAGTGTTAGATGTATAACAGGTATAGTTTCCAGGATATATGGTTATGGTGCTTCCTGGGTTGGGATTTTTTGACAATATGGGATATTCCCTTTTCCACATTTCGCACTGACTGTCATTTGTTTTGGTGTCATTAAAAAGGCTGAAAAAACAATTTTCCTGTTCTAGGGGTATATTAAGGGGCACTGTACCTAGGTGGGGCCTAGATTTGCCACAGACATAACAGTTACTTTTATTATGTTTGCTAGCACTATACTTCATCCATTCTAACCAGAAATTGATGTCAGAGAAACCAGTTTCAATAGCTAGGGTGTCTTTAAAGGTGGGATTGTTAACGGCCATCATATCCTTGAAGGTGGTTATATGAGGTTTCAAGAGGTTGGGGCGTGGTTTAGGGGGCTTGAGCTGGGCATACTTTTCATTGTTAAACATATCCTGTAACAAGAATGGTGTAAGGGATGGGTTTAAAAAAAAGGATTCACCTAGGACATAGGTGCCTGCATCAGTAGACTGGGGATGTTTTATGCTTAATATGAATTTACTATCACATCTGTTTTGTCTATGAAGGGTAAGACGGGTAAGCAGGGACTCACCATATTTGTCTTTTCTTGAGAGAGCCTCTTTGGGCTGGTATCCATAACTATGGCCAGAATTCCATCCCACTGATCCCCAATACGCACATTTATTTCCCCAATATTTACTAGTAACACAAATATAGGCTTCAGTGGGGGTATTACGTGTACCATACTGATCACACTGCCAGGCATAATGTTTGTTAAGACAGGGAGCAATGGTACAGAAATCTATTTTATAGGCGGCAACCTCAGTATTGGAGGAGTTATACCAAAATGTGTAGGTGCCGGATTTTTGTGTAATGTCTACTTCAGCTGTAGCTTGGCAAGTGAGGACCATTAGGATTATCAACATAGTCCCCAGGATAGAGGTAGGGGACAGGTTCCTCATCCTCCTCTGTTCTTCTGTCTTCGCTAGGTGGGAGGTCAGGGCTGTCTGCCCCCGTTTGTACCTCGCTGGAATCACTTGCTTCCCTCTCTAGGTCTGGTCTAGGAATCTTTTTCACTCGGGATGCATGGATCCAGGTGGGGCTTTCCTCTGTCAGGACTGCTGTTCTGGTTACTGCTACGACCTCTGTCTCTGGACCGTAGGTAAAGTCTCCTGGGCTCTTGTTCCTGGGGAGCACCTTCACCACGACTCTGTCTCCGACTTTAAAGGGGTGTGTAGGTTCCTGTGGATTCAAAGGGTTTTTACAAACAACCTCATGTTCAATTTCATTCAGTTTTATTATCAGGGACCTGACATACTCTTCTCTGATGAGTTCTAGATCTCCCTCCTGTATTACTAATGGTTTCTTAGCCCAAGGTGTAGGGAAGGGCCTACCCATTAATATTTCAAAGGGGGAGTAACCCAAAGTCTTTTGTGGTGTCATTCTAATTTCTGCCAAGATAATGGGAAGGACTTGCTTCCATTTGTGGAAGGTGCCTCCTGTGGCCTTCCTAAGCTTGTCTTTGAGGGTCCTATTCATGCGTTCTACGACCCCTGAACTTTGCGGGTGATACGGGATGTGGAACTTCCATTCCACCTGCAGGGCCTTTACCAAGGCCTGTGTAATTTTTGCTGTAAAGGCGGAGCCTTTATCACTATTGATTTGCAATGGGCACCCCCATCTGGGGATGATTTCCTGAGTTAGGATCCTAGCAACTGTCTTTGCATCCTCAGATTTAGTGGGGAATACCTCTGGCCATCGAGAGAACATGTCTACAATGACCAGGGCATATTCCTGTTTACCAGTACCTGGGATATGGGTGAAGTCAATTTGCAGGTGTGTAAAGGGTGTGGTGGGGTATTCAAGATGCTGATGTTTTGCCTTGTCAGGGTTGTTGGGGTTGTTTCGCAGACAAGTGATGCATCTACTGACATACTGATCTACTAATGACTTGGCATCCGTGACATAGAAATCATTACGTAAGAGTAAGGTAGTTGTTGCCTTACTGTGGTGTCCTATGCCATGGTAGTGGGCAATAAACAAGGGTGCACTGGACTGGGGTATACAAGGTTTCCCCTCTTTGCAGATTAATCCTGTTTTAGGATTCTTCTGCAAAACTGGGTAAGTCCAGTCAGCTAGGTCGGCATTGGAGGCTGAGGCCTGTAACTGGGTGATCAGGTAATGGTTGTCGAGAGCTGGGGGGGTCATGATGGTCATGTGGGCCTGAGTGATGGGCTGTGAGGCTGCATGTTTGGCAGCAGAGTCAGCAAGGGCATTTCCAAGGGAGACTGCATCCTTCCCCCCGGTGTGTGCCCTGCAATGGAGGATTGCAATGTCAGAGGGTAAGGTTATGGCATGCAGAAGGTCAGAGATGAGTTGGGCATGTGATATGCCTTTTCCATCAGCTCCAAGGAAACCACGGCGTTGCCAAATGACCCCATGGTCATGCACGACGCCGTACCCGTATTTGGAGTCAGTGTAGATGGTGACTGGTTTATTCTGGTAAAGGTGACAAGCCCTTGTGAGAGCAATGAGCTCTGCAGCCTGTGCTGACTGGTAAGGAATGGGCTGTGCTTCCAGAATAATGTCAGGGAGAGTGACAATAGCATAACCCGCTTGGTACGTGGTGTCATTGGGTCTGCTACAGGAACCATCTACAAAAATGACATCCGCGTCGGGGACAGGGACAGGGGACATGTCCAGTCTGGGGGATGTTTCTGACTCAATGGAGGCCGAGCAGTCATGGGGTTCAGGAGGGTGGTCTTCAGGACCTTTGAGCCCCAGTAGAGCGTTGAGAATGGGTGCAGGACCTGAAGAGTTGGTGGCATACTTAATGGTGAGTGAGGGGTTGTTCAAAAGGAGAACCTCATATCCACTGAGGCGCTGAGCTGACATGTGTTGTGTGTGTAACCCTTTTAAAATGGTTAGAACATCATGAGTGGTGTGAAGTATTGTTGTGTGGCCTAGGGTGAGTGTGGTGGCCATTTCAGTTACCATTGCACAGGCTGCAAGTGCCCTGAGGCAAGCAGGCATACCTTGCACAGTGACAGGCATTACTTTGGAAAAAAATGCCACTGGGCGCAACTTTCCTCCATGAAACTGTGTGAGCACCCCCGCCATGGTTTTACAATTGTCCCTTGCAAACAAATGAAAAGGTAGTACATAGTTGGGGAGGCCAAGTGCCGGACTTTTCATTAACATACACTTTAAGCTTTCATATGCAGTTAACATTTCTTGTGACCATTGTACAATATTAGGTTTGTCTTTCAGTGTGGCTTGTCTCAAAATGTTATCATAATAGGAACAATCAGATATCCACTGTCTGCAGTAATTTACCATACCCAGAAAAGACAGCAGTTCCCTCTGGGTAGTTGGGGTGACCAGGCCCAATACAGACTGAATGCGCTGTGGACTGACTTTCCTTTCCCCCTGAGTGAGCACAAAACCTAAGTAATCCACATGCTTCTTACACCATTGCATTTTTGTTTTGGACACCTTGTGTCCACATTCACAGAGCCAGTTTAACAGTGATATACCATCCTCCCGGCAGGCCTCCTCAGTTTGACTACAGAGCAGCAGATCATCTGCATACTGTAGCAGGACTGAACCATGGTGAGGGTGCCAGGGCCCCAATGTGGCCTGGAGTACAATGCTATACACAACAGGTGCGTCAATGAAGCCCTGGGGTAAACGACACCAGGTGAGTTGCTTGCCCTCAAAAGAAAATGCAAAAAGTAACTGTGTCTGTGCATCCACTGGAATGCTAAAAAATGCATTTTTTAAATCAATTACCGAAAAAAATGCAGCATCTGCAGGGATAGCTGAAATGAGTGAGTTAATGTCAGGTACAATGGGTGCTATAGGCACAATGAGTTGGTTAATTGCCCTAAGGTCTTGTACAAACCTTACACTGCCATCTGACTTAGCAACTGGGTTGACTGGTGTGCAGTAAGGTGAAATTACGTGTCTGAGAATGCCTTGTTGGAGAAACTGTTGTATCATTGGTCTAAGACCTTCAACCTTCTCTTGTGACAAGGGGTATTGCTTTTGATAGACAGGTTGTGTGTCAGGTTTCAGGGTTGCTCTATATGGTGTGCAAGGAATGAGGCCAGTGTCATAGGGACCCTCCGACCATAGAGCAGGGTTTACTTTGTCAAAATCAGGTGTAATGTCTGTTGCTTCCCACACCGGTAGGTGTGGGGACTCAACCTCCAGGCCACTGCCAGTGGGTGAAGGGAGAATGGAGATTTCGAGCCTGCTAAGAAGATCCCTTCCCAGAAGATTAATTGGACATTCAGGTATTACAGTGAAATTGTGTTTACCCATATATGTGCCTCCCGTGGTTCTGACACTAAGGGCATCTGTCAGGTAAGCATCTGTGGGTATCCCATTGATTCCCATTGAAGGAGCAGTCTTTTCCAAATGACCATCGTACAGGTCGACACACAAAACACTAGTAGTTGCCCCGCTATCCACCAGGAAAGGGATTGCTCTCTTTCCTATAATCAAGGTTAGTAGCGGTGGGTCCTTCCAGTGTCTGGTGAGTTGGGCAAAGGCTGGGATACCCTCCTCCGGGCCCCGTCAGTGGGAGGGGTCCTGCCAGTCAACTCGGAATCGGACATGATCCTGAAAGGGGTTGTTGTGTGACTGTCGGGGATGATCCCGGGAGGGAGCCGGAGCTTGGGGCTGTCGGTGGTTTTGTGAGGGACAAGGGCAATCCCTTGCCCAGTGATCGTCCCTTCCACAGTTGAAGCAGGAGGTTTGTTTCCTGCTGGCAGAGTCAGGGGGGTGGGGTGGCCTGGCTTGTGGGTTTTGATATCGGGCTGGATTACGGGGTGGGCCAGTGGAGTGCTGCTGGCGTCTATCTCCCCGACCTCTCTGATTTTGGTAATTATGAGTTGGGGCATTCTGCAAGGGTTTTTTAACATCAAAGCATCCTGCAGCTTCCTTTTCATATAAGTGCTTTTCAAATTCCTTAATATTATCAGAGGTCCAGGAAGAAACACCTTGCTTAACTGGGACCATAACAGATGGCAACAAGTTATTTACAAAGGTAGAAATTAGTAAATGGTCTGTATCTACAAGAGTGAGACCTGCATCTTCAGACCAACACTTTTTAAACCTCTTCCAAAACTCAGTGACAGTTTCAGTGGGCTTTTGTTTACATGCTACGGCAATAGGAAGAGAAGCTCGGGTTTTAAAAATCTCTTTCATATGGGTCTCAATTTCCTTCCACATCTCCGTTACACCGTCCCCAGTATTGAGAGGGTAGCGAACGGCATCGTTAAGGGTGGTAGGAGTGTTTATGGTGGGAATCTTTTTCCAATCCCACCCGTTGTAATGGTCTATAACCCCATCTATGATCAGCTTCATATCTTCTTGAGTATAGCTGCGTCCTGTGCAAGCCTTTTTCAAGTAAGCTATGCAGCCGTCAGGTGCAACAGTGGGTTTGGGACAGTTCTTAACAATTCTGTCTAAATCCTCTATTTCAATGGGTTTCTTTAACAACTGATCCCCTACTGTCATGAAGGGCAGGTGGGTGGCAACACCGAGGAAACCAGTGCCGGATCGCGTTGTGGAGGGGGTGAGAGGGTTGTCAGTAGCAATAGTTAAGTCAGCGTTGCGGCGGGAGACGGTTTGTCTGTTAGGAGTAGGGGCACTAGGGGCGGGGGTGGTTACGTCTATGTGGAGGGTACTGTCAGGGGGGGCTATTCCTCCTGAGCCTCCTTCTCCTTCCCCTTCCCCTCCTCCCCCTCCCCTTTGCATCGGAATTCGTGACAAAGCAACTGCAGCTAAAAGATCTGTGTCTTTTAAGGAGGGGTATAGGGGAGTGTAAGGCGGGGGAGAAGAATTTTTCAGAAACTTGTTGCTTCTAAATTCCTCAGCTTTATGCAGTCTGGAAGTTACAGATTTTATTCTACGCTGTTTCTGCTTGATATTCTTGTCATACCAATGAGGTGCTATCGTGAGCCATTGCTCTCCTCCAGCACGCATATATGTCATGTCCCATTGTGGGTCATGATCATACCATGGCCAGGCTTCCTTATCTTCCAGACAAAGACCTTTGACCATGTCCATATAAAAGGGATAATTAATACCGTCACGGGGGAATGGACTGGGGCTGCCAACTTTCTCTGTCCATCCTGCTAAGTTATCCACCCAAGGGTTAACTAAATAATAATCTGTGGTGGAGTTACGGGCAACATACTCTTTACATGTCTCCCCTGGTAAAGGTGGAGGATAAATGACTGTCTTACTCTGACCCCCTCCCATAGTAAAGAATACAATCTACACCAGCTTTCTACGCAATTTCTACAACAACTTATAACAACTGTCTATGCAATATCACAACAAAAATGCAGTTTACAAAAAAAACATTCTATGCAATTTCACAACAAAAATACGTTCTATGCAATTTCACAACAAAAAATGCAATTTAAAAACTTTCTATGCATGCATTAGCTAACACCAGTTAATTAGTCATTGACAATATCACAATATTATCTGTATAATGAGAACATGAAATCTTTTGACGGGTACGCTTACCTTCGTACAAGATGTCAGAAAAAATACAGCGTTTTAAACAGGAAGCAAGAAAAGAGTTTTGAGTAAAGATATCTGGCAGACGAAAACTTACCAGCCGTCTGAACCAAATATAAGAACTTATCTCACTACAACATACAAGAATATATATATAGACGATCAGATCGAGGTATAGTCTACGTTACGTATAGACCCCAGGTCTATTTTTTTTTTAAGTATCCCAGATACTAACGTCTTTGGAGAATTGCGCTTTTCTCAGACGTATCTTTAAGTCCCAGACATTAAAGATTATATGGTATCCCTGATACCTGTTTTATGGCTTTACATAAAACTACGTAATATTAAGTCCCGGACTTAAATATTACCTTGTCACGTGTTCCCGGAACACGGAGCGAGTTCAAATTCAGTGTTTGAACGCAATCCCTTACGGAAAAGACAGACAATGAATTCTCTATCTTACCGATTCGGGGGCGATCAACTGAATCCAGGACTGAGCCCCCACTTGAAAGGAAAATCAGCCTCTTCTTGTACCCCTCGATTTGATGGCCACTGACGTCAGTGAGAGCAATCCTTAACGTTACAGATAATACACGACACCATGTAGTTAAGAATCACTCTGCCTTTATTGTTCATAACAATGGTATATAAGGCATCATTGTCTGGGGAGGGATTGGAATGTCCAGGGAGGGGTAGGCAAAAGTAAATACTTTATTGGTTTAACTTTACTGCATAGGAGGGATAAAACAGGCTACATGGGGGGGATGTAGGATACAGCCTAGTACTTCATCTAGGGGTGGTGATTTCACACAGTTCCCAACAAACTATGGGTGGAACTATATTTATTTTATGCAATGCAAGCTAAATCCAAGGCAAAAGAAAAAGAAACAATATTTACACAATGCACAATGACAGAGGAGATTTAACCCTTCAGTCTGTACCTATTTTTGGCTCTCCAAACTTCCATTGAAAGTATAGGAAAAGGGGCGTGACCACGCCCCCTTTACCCGTGACCACGCCCCTTTTTCTAATTTGTACCAATTTTTGTGTGTAAAATGTTGGAGGGTATGCAGTGATATCTGGTATCTATCTAGTGGTATCTAATTCCAGACATTACCACCGTCTAATTCCAGATATATTACTGGCATATAATTCCACACATTAAAAAATGGAGAACAAAAAGGTGGAGGGTAAAATAGGGAAAGATCAAGATCCACTTCCACCTAGTGCTGAAGCTGCTGCCACTAGTCAAGGCAGAGACAATTCAATGCTATCAACATTATGTAATGATTATACGATACATTATTATAAGGGCACGGTCGTGCCCTTATATTAAGGCTGAATCGAACAAACGGAATTCTCCCATAGGGAACTTCAGAGATGGGGGCATGGTGTTTGAGGGGCTACACCTCAAACGTGATTAGACGTACCGAGCTGAAATTTGGCATGGACGCGTAGAATCGTCACCCGGTGCTGCATGCCAAATTTCAGGGCAAAATAATAAAAACTGAGGAATTGGGAGTAACCTAAAGTTCCAACTGTCAGTTTTTTTCTGCAACTTCCTGTATGGCTTATTGACAACGTTTTCCTATAGAGTGAATGAGGAGATTTTTGGGAAGGCATAACTCAGGGTAGAGGACAAAGAAAGACTTGGGGTTTGTTTTATTAGACAGAGTATGTCCCAGTGTAGTGCCTTTTGGGGTTGTGGTTTTTGAGAAAGTTATAGTTTTTTTTTAATTAAGTAAAATATGCCCCATTTTAAAGATAGGGCTTTTCAATTTGTTGCGCCTGCGCAGTGGCCGCCAGCAGGGGGTGTACAGAGAGTAGCTTCACTTGAGTGGAGCAATATGGCTGATCACTCCTCACATAGCCAATTTATTTTGTGATTATAAAAATAATTAGATCTATATGTATTATACAAAATGATTGGGGGGTGTTTTGGGACTGAGTGGATGCTGTCTGAGTCTTTTTTTAGCTATGGTGTCGTGTCAGTAAAAATATATTACATCCGTATTGTGCTGTGAGCGTGGCCAGGCAGTTTAGATGACGTCACTTAATTTATTCATGTGTGTGCCGCAATGCCAGATGGGGCGGCAAATTCAAATGTGCTCTTCTACTCTATGTGACTGTGTACATTGCTGCCTGGCCGGCCGCCCTGTTACTGCTGCACATGTGACAGGAAGACAGAGCGGGCAGCTAGTCGCCCCTGCCTGTCCCCATCACGATTGCCTCTCAGCAGTGACAACCTCGGCAGAGTGTTCCTGGACGAGGCTCCCAGCAGCGCTGTGCACTAGTGATTCATGCGCTCGCTGGGACCGTCACCGGTGCAAAGACTGCAGTTCACCGGCGGGTAGCCTGATCTGTGTAACCCGCTGGATCTGCAGTGACTGGCTTCCACTACCTGCGGAGGCATGAGAATCGGAGGTTACCAGCAGCTACTAAGGATCCTCTGTGACCCTATCTCCCGCTCTATGCTCCTCCTCTACCTGACACTCATGTGCTCCAAGAGCCGGGAGGGCACCGGCCACCTGTACCGCCCCCTGCTGATGACAGTATTTTGGGTGTGGGTGGGTTACTATGGTGCGAGTGCCGGGCAGGAGGCACAGGACACATGCCCACTGTCAGCGCTCGTCATATGCTCCAGAGTCCTGGCCCTAGCTATAGGCAACTACCTAGGACATGGGGAAATCCTAGGGCCTGCAGAGCAGCATGGCATACTACTGTCAGTGTCAGCACAGCTGTGAAAGTGAAACTACAGAGGAGTCCGATCAGGGGGCGTGGCTACACGGGTCACTGCTGCCTTCCTGCAATGTGTGAAACTGAGGGGAGGAATGGCTCTGAGCTGCAATACTGGACATTGTGATATGCTGCCATGTAATTGTCATGTGTTAAGGTAAGGGAGGCACCATCTATAAGTGAACATGTATGTATAAGTGTGTGGCTGTGAGTATATATGTGTATAAGTGTGTGGCTGTGAGTATATATGTGTATAAGTGTGTGGCTGTGAGTATATATGTGTATAAGTGTGTGGCTGTGTGTATATATGTGTATAAGTGTGTGGCTGTGTGTATATATGGGTATAGGTGTGTGGCTGTGTGTATAGGCGTGTGGCTGTGTGCATATATGGGTATAAGTGTGTGGCTGTGTGTATATATGTGTATAAGTGTGTGGCTGTGAGTATATATGTGTATAAGTGTGTGGCTGTGAGTATATATGTGTATAAGTGTGTGGCTGTGTGCATATATGGGTATAAGTGTGTGGCTGTGTGTATAAGTGTGTGACTGTATATTTGTACAGCTGTGTGTGTGTGTGTGTATATATATATATATATGTGTGTGTGTGTGTGTGTGTGTGTATAAATGTACGGCTGTGTGCATATATGGGTATAGGTATATGCGGATGTATGATTGCGTCAGAGTACGGATGTATAAGTGCACCAGCGTGCGGACGTATGAGAGCGTCAGTGTGCGGCAGTATGAGAGCGTCAGCGTGCGGACGTATGAGAGCGTCAGCGTGCGGACGTATGAGAGCGTCAGCGTACGGATGTATGAGAGCGTCAGGGTACGGATGTATGAGAGCGTCAGGGTAAGGATGTATGAGAGCGTCGGCGTGCGGATGTATGAGAGCGTCGGCGTGCGGACGTATGAGAGCGTCGGCGTGCGGACGTATGAGAGCGTCGGCGTGCGGACGTATGAGAGCGTCGGCGTGCGGACGTATGAGAGCGTCGGCGTGCGGACGTATGAGAGCGTCGGCGTGCGGACGTATGAGAGCGTCGGCGTGCGGAAGTATGAGAGCGTCGGCGTGCGGACGTATGAGAGCGTCAGCGTGCGGATGTATGAGAGCATCAGTGTGCGGATGTATGAGAGCGTCAGCTTGCGGACGTATGAATGTAAGAGCGTCAGCGTGCAGATGTATGAGAGCGTCAGCGTGCAGATGTGTGAGAGCGTCAGCGTGCAGATGTGTGAGAGCGTCAGCGTGCGGATGTGTGAGAGCGTCAGCGTGCGGATGTGTGAGAGCGTCAGCGTGGGGATGTATGAGAGCGTCAGCGTGGGGATGTATGAGAGCGTCAGCGTGGGGATGTATGAGAGCGTCAGCGTGGGGATGTATGAGAGCGTCAGCGTGCGGATGTATGAGAGCGTCAGCGTGCGGATGTATGAGAGCGTCAGCGTGCGGATGTATGAGCGTCAGCGTGCGGATGTATGAGAGCGTCAGCGTGCGGATGTATGAGAGCGTCAGCGTGCTGATATATGAGCGCGTCAGCGTGCGGATGTATGAAAGCGTCAGCGTGCGGATGTATGAGAGCGTCAGCGTGCGGATGTATGAGAGCGTCAGCGTGCGGATGCATGAGAGCGTCAGCGTGCGGATGCATGAGAGCGTCAGCGTGCGAATGCATGAGAGCGTCAGCGTGCGGATGCATGAGAGCGTCAGCGTGCGGATGCATGAGAGCGTCAGCGTGCGGATGTATGAGAGAGTCAGTGTACGGATGTATGAGAACGTCAGTGTGTGGATGTATGAGAGATGCAGTGTACGGATGTATGAGAGATGCAGTGTACGGATGTATGAGAGCGGCAGTGTACGGGTGTAGGGATGTACAGCAGCGCCGTAACTACGTGTGTGCCATTGGTAGTAAGCGCCACTGCGCTTCCCTCATCCCAGCATTCACAGCAGCGGCCAGCCAATACGGAAGGAGAGGGGACTGCTGCAGCGGTCTACTACCAATTACATAGCGCTGCAGCGGCTCCTGTCCCCCTCCCTCCTCCTCCTTCTTCCCAGCAGCTGCCCGGGATCTGCCACCACGAGGAGCCTGACTGCCAGCGAGGAGAGATGGTAAGTATTTATATCTCTCTCTCTCTCTCTCTCTCTCTCTCTCTCTCTCTCTCTCTCTCTCTCTCTCTCTCTCTCTCTCTCTCTCTCTAATATGTCCTAGAGGATGCTGAGGACTCCAAAAGGACCATGGGGTATAGACGGGATCCGCAGGAGACATGGGCACTTTAAGACTTTAAATGGGTGTGAACTGGCTCCTCCCTCTATGCCTCAGTTAGATTCTGTGCCCAGAGAGACTGGACACACACTAGGGGAACTCTACAGAGTTTCTCTAGAAAAGACTTTTGTTAGGTTTATTATTTTCAGGGAGCACTATTGGCAACAGGCTCCCTGCATCGTGGAGCCGCGCCGCTGCCCCCCTCACAGAGCCTGAAGAAAGAAGCCGGGTGAGTAACATAAGCAAAGAAGACTTCAGTGAAGGCGGCAGAAGACTTCAGATCTTCGGAGGTATCACGCAGCGGTCACGCTGCACGCCATTCCTCCCACACACAAGCGGCACTAAATGGGTGCAGGGCGCAGGGGGGGCGCCCTGGGCAGCAATTAAACCTCTTTTAAGGACAGGCACAGCAGTATACAGTGCATAGGCACTGTATACAGACCCCCGCCAGTATAAATAAAAGGGGGATACTAGCGCGCCATTTAGGGGGCGGGGCTTCGTCCTCCAGCTCTAATCAGCGCCATTTTCTCTTCACAGCAAGCTGGTCATGGCCCTTCACTTCTGTCACAAGTAACAGGGTGCAAAAACAGGGGCGGTGCACACCAAATTTGGTGTTGTATATATTTATATATAAAAGTGCTGCTAGGTCTGGGACATTGTATATTCCTTCAGACCGGGTGAGGCGCTGGTCGTCAGCTGGCATACTTTCTCTCTGAAGGACCTTACTGTGGGTCTGTCCCCTATAGCCCAGTGTGTTAGTGGGTGTCGGTACGTGTGTGTCGACATGTCTGAGGCTGAATGCTCTTCCCAGGAGGAAGCTGGTGTGGGGGCGGAACAGAATGTGGGAGTAAATCTGTCCGCACCGCCGACTGCTGATTGGGTAGATATCTGGAGTGTCTTAAATGCATGTGTGGCTTTGTTGCATAAAAGATTAGACAAATCTGAGTCTCAGAACCAAGCATGGAGACAATCAATGGGAGATGTTTTGTCACAAACTCAGACCCCCTCGGGGTCACAGAAATGTTCGTTTACCCAGATAGCAGACACAGATACAGCCACGGATTCGGACTCCAGTGTCGACTATAGTGATGTCAAATTGAATCCTAAACTGGCTAAGAGCATTCAGTACATGATTGTGGCAATAAGGGACGTATTACATATCCCTGAGACAAGGGTCTGTATGTATAAGGGAAAGAAACCTGAGGTAACATTTCCTCCCTCTCATGAACTGAATACTCTTTTTGAAAGGGCTTGGGAAACTCCTGATAAAAAGTTACTGATTCCCAAGAGAATTTCTATGGCATATACTTTTCCCTCTGAGGATAGGGTAAGGTGGGAGTCAACACCCACAGTGGACAAAGCTCTAGCACGGTTGTCCAAGAAGGTGGTGCTACCGTCCCCTGACACTGCAGCCCTAAAGGATCCTGCGGATCGTAAGCAGGAAACTACCTTGAAATCTATTTATGTCACTATGGGTATGCTGCTCAGGCCGGCCGTGGCATCGGCATGGGTGAGTAGCGCTATTGAAAAGTGGGCAGATACCTTGTCATCTGAAATAGACACCATGGATAGGGATAGCGTGCATTTGAAGCTGGGTCATATTAGGGACGCAGCGGTCTATTTAAAGGAGGCTGCGAGAGATATTGGCCTCTTGGGATCAAGGGCCAATGCCATGGCAATCTCAGCTAGGAGAGCGTTGTGGACTCATCAATGGAATGGTGATGCTGACTCTAAAAAGGCTATGTAGGCTCTGCCCTATAAAGGTGGCGTTTTGTTTGGTGAAGGCCTCGCGGACCTGGTATCTACAGCTACTGCGGGTAAGTCATCTTTTCTACCTTTTGTCCCTCCACAGCAAAAGAAAACGCCTCAGTATCAGATGCAGTCCTTTCGGTCTAATAAATTCAAAAAAGGACGAGGGTCCTCCTTCCTTGCCGCTAGAGGTAAGGGAAGGGGAAAAAGATCGCCGGCTGTGGCAAGCCCCCAGGAGAAGAAGTCCTCCCTGGCTTCTACCAAGTCCACCGCATGACGCTGGGGATTCGCTGCGGGAGTCCGCACCAGTGGGGGCACGTCTTCAGCTCTTCAGTCGGATCTGGGCTCACTCAGGCATGGATCCTTGGGTGCTGGAAATTGTGACCCAAGGGTACAAACTGGAGTTTCAAGACGTGCCCCCTCACCGATTTTTCAAATCGGTCTTGCCAGCTTCTCTTCTGGAAAGGGAAGTAGTGTGCGCTGCAATACAAAAGCTATGTCAACAACAAGTCATTGTCGCGGTACCCCCGTCACAACGGGGAGAAGGGTTTTATTCACGCCTGTTCGTGGTCCCAAAGCCGGATGGCTCGGTCAGACCGATTCTGAACTTAAAATCCCTCAATCTGTATTTGAAAGATTCAAATTCAAAATGGAATCTCTCCGAGCAGTGATATCCAGTCTGGAAGGGGGGATTTTATGGTGTCAGTCGATGTTTACCTACATGTCCACATATATACTCCACATCAATCTTACCTGAGGTTTGCTGTTCAGGATTGTCATTACCAATTTCAGACGTTGCCGTTTGGGCTTTCCATGGCTCCGAGGATTTTCACTAAAGTAATGGCGGAAATGATGGTGCTCCTGCGAAAGCACGGTGTCACAATTATCCCGTACTTGGACGATCTCCTGATAAAGGCGAGATCAAAGGAGCAGTTACTAAGAAACGTTGCGCTCTCCCTGACAGTGCTGCAACAACATGGTTGGCTCCTGAATTTGCCAAAGTCACAGTTGGTTCCGACAACACGGCTGTCATTCTTGGGCATGATTCTGGACACGGACCTGCAGAGAGTTTTTCTCCCGGTGGAAAAAGCTCTGGAAATCCAGAACATGGTCAAAGGGATTCTGAAACCGGCAAGAGTGTCGATTCATCAATGTACTCAGGTGCTGGGGAAGATGGTGGCGGCCTACGAGGCCATTCCGTTTGGCAGGTTCCATGCCAGGGTGTTTCAGTGGAACCTGTTGGACAAGTGGTCCGGGTCTCACCTGCACATGCACTGGAAAACAAGCCTATCTTCCAGGAACAGAGTTTCTCTCCTGTGGTGGCTCCAAAGTTCTCACCTCCTAGGGGGACGCAGGTTCGGGATCCAGGATTGGATCCTGGTGACCACGGATGCAAGTCTCCGAGGCTGGGGAGCGGTCACACAGAGGGAAATTTTCCATGGAAAATGGTCAAGCCAGGAAGCTTGTCTGCACATAAACATTCTGGAATTAAGAGCCATCTACAACGGCCTTCTACAAGCGGAACATCTCCTGTTGGACAACATAACAGCAGTGGCGTACATAAACCACCAAGGCGGAACAAGAAGCAGAGCAGCGATGGCGGAGGCCACAAGAGTTCTCCGCTGGGCGGAAAAACATACAGGCGCTCTCTCGGCGGTCTTCATTCGAGGCGTGGACAACTGGAAAGCAGATTTCCTCAGCAGACACGATCTCCATCTGGAGAGTGGGGTCTTCATCAAGAGGTCTTTGCAGAAGTGACAAGTCATTGGGGAATTCCTCAAATAGACATGATGGCGTCTCGCCTCAACAAGAAACTTCAGAGATATTGTTCCAGGTTGAGGGACCCTTAAGCCAGTGCGGTGGACGCCCTGGTGACGCCCTGGGTGTTTCAGTCGTTCTATGTGTTTCCTCCACTACCACTCATTCCAAAGGTGATAAGCCTCATAAGAAGAACAGGGGTTCAGGCGATACTCTTTGTTCCAGATTGGCCACGGAGGGCCTGGTATCCGGATCTTCAGGAACTGCTCATAGCAGATCCCTGGCCTCTTCCTCTAAGAGAGGATCTGTTACAGCAAGGGCCGGTTGCGTTTGACGGCATGGCGGTTGAACGCCAGATCTTAGCCCGGAAGGGTATTCCCGGTGAAGTCATCCCTACACTGCTTAAATCAAGAAAGGAGGTAACGACGAAGCATTATCACTGTATTTGGAGAAAATACGTGTCTTGGTGTGAAGCCAAGAAGGCTCTTACGGAAGAATTTTAGCTGGGTCGTTTTCTACATTTTTTGCAGGCCAGTGTGGATGCGGGCCTAAAGTTGGGCTCCATTAAAGTCCATATTTCGGCCTTATCGATTTCCTTTCAAAAAGAATTGGCCTCCCTTCCGGAAGTTCAGACTTTCGTGAAGGGTGTGCTGCACATCCAACCTCCATTTGTGCCCCCGGTGGCACCATGGGACCTTAACGTGGTGTTGCAGTTCCTTATGTCACATTGGTTTGAACCTTTACAGAAGGTTGAGTTAAAATTCCTCACTTGGAAAGTGGTCTTGCTATTGGCCTTGGCATCCGCAAGAATTAGTGGCCTTGTCTCACAAGAGTCCCTATTTGATCTGCCATGTGGATAGAGCGGAATTACGAACTCGTCAACAATTTCTACCAAAGGTGGTTTCTTCATTTCACATGTACCAACCTATTGTGGTGCTTGTGGCTACTGAAGCTTTGGCTGATTCAAATTCTCTCGATGTAGTCAGAGCTTTGAAGATTTATGTCGCCAGAATAGCTCGTATTAGGAAAACAGAGGCACTGTTTGTCCTGTATGCTCCCAACAAGATTGGGGCTCCTGCTTCTAAACAGACTATTGCACGTTGGATATGTAATACGATTCAGCATGCGCATTCTATGGCTGGATTGCCGTTACCGAAATCGGTGAAGGGCCATCGGTGAAGTGACAGAACGGGACCCGGGAACGGAGGAGACCGGCTGCTGCAGGAGAAGCGCGCGGACTGAAGGAGAAGGAAGACGCGGCGGACTGAAGGAGACGGAGGACGCGGACACAGAGGACCAGGCCTGAGGTTGTGGAAGGAAGAGACGCGGTCACCGGCGGCAGGTAGTTACCTGCCCCCGGCGGTAAGTGTAAAACACACAGCCTATGACCACACAACCCAGAGCCGCACATAAGAGGGGACTGACAGGCGGGACGCCGCACTAGTCATACCCCAAACATTCAAATAGGACGCAGTTCAGAGGGCACATAGGCATCCACCACACCTATGGTAAAGGTGACCCACAGGGTACACTTGACATTTACCTGAGCTGGGGTCCAATCGGTATACCAATAGGAAGGTATACCTTGCAAAGGGTAGTCTGCAGGACACACCTGACAGTGGTGAAGGAACTGTGGGACAAGGACCAAACACAATATTGAAATTAGGATGCTGACCTAATCATATCTAATTTACAAATAAAGAGTTCAGATAGAAACCATATCAGATTGATCATTGGTGCAAAACCTACAATCAGGCGCAAACAGTCAACACAATCACTTATCCAAGTACCACTCCCATCCCGCAATACCCTATATTCCCATTTTTCCCTTACATCCCCCCCAGAGCGCGCTGACCATGCCAAATCATACCAGAAAGGTGGGCTCATCTTGGGCGGCTGCCCGAGGGGTCTCGGCGTTATAGCTTTGCCGAGTAGCTACTTGGTCGGGTTCAAACACTTTTGCAAAATTCTACAAGTTTGATACCCTGGCTGATGAGGACCTCATGTTTGCTCAATCGGTGCTGCAGAGTCATCCGCACTCTCCCGCCCGTTCTGGAGCTTTGGTATAATCCCCATGGTCCTTTTGGAGTCCCCAGCATCCTCTAGGACATAGGAGAAAATAGGATTTTAATACCTACCGGTAAATCCTTTTCTCTTAGTCCATAGAGCATGCTGGGCGCCCGTCCCAGTGCGGACTTTGGGGGTCATTCCGAGTTGATCGCTCGTTGTTTTTTTCCGCAACGAAGCGATCAGTCGCTAACGCGCATGCACAATGTCCGCAGTGTGACTGCGCCAAGTAATTTTGCTATGCAGTTAGGTATTTTACTCACGGCATTACGAGGATTTTTCTTCGTTCTGATGATCGGAGTGTGATTGACAGGAAGTGGGTGTTACTGGGCGGAAACTGAGCGTTTTATGGGTGTGTGTGAAAAAACGCTGACGTATTTTTTAAAAACGCGGGAGTGGCTGGAGAAACGGGGGAGTGCCTGGGCGAACGCTGGGCGTATTTGTGACGTCAAACAGGTACGATACTGACTGAACTGATCGCAATGGCAGAGTAAGTCTCGAGCTACTCAGAAACTGCTAAGAAGTGTGCTAATCGCAATATTGCGAATCCGTCGTTCGCAATTCTAAGAAGCTAAGATTCACTCCCAGTAGGCGGCGGCTTAGCGTGTGTAATGCTGCTAAAAGCAGCTTGCGAGCGTACAACTCGGAATGACCTCCACTATCTGCAGTTCTTGTTATAGTTATTGCTTATGTTACACAAAAGTTCTGTTTCAGTTGTGATCAGCCTGTTGCTGATTTTGGTTCATTCCGTTAACTGGTATTTGGTTAAAAGCCATGTTGTACGGTGTGTTGTGGTGTGAGCTGGTATGTATCTCACCCTTAGTTAACAAAAATCCGTTTCCTCAAAATGTCCGTCTCCCTGGGCACAGTTCCTATAACTGAGGTCTGGAGGAGGAGCATAGAGGGAGGAGCCAGTTCACACCCATTTGAAGTCTTAAAGTGCCCATGTCTCCTGCGGATCCCGTCTATACCCCATGGTCCTTTTGGAGTTCCCAGCATCCTCTACGGACTAAGAGAAAAGGATTTACCGGTAGGTATTAAAATCCATTTTCTCTAACGTCCTAAGTGGATCTGGGGACTTCGTAAGGACAATGGGGAATAGACGGGCTCCGCAGGAGATAGGGCACTCTAGAAAGAATTAGGTCTACTGGTGTGCACTGGCTCCTCCCTCTATGTCCCTCCTCCAGACCTCAGTTAGAATCTGTGCCCGAACGAGAAGGGTGCACCTTAGTGAGCTCTCCAGAGCTTGCTGAGAAAGAAAAGTATTTTGTTAGGTTTTTTATTTTCAGAGAGCTTCTGCTGGCAACAGACTTTCTGCTACGTGGGACTGAGGGGAGAGAAGCAAACCTTACCAACTGCGGGATATGTTGCGCTTCTTAGGCTACTGGACACCATTAGCTCCAGAGGGATCGAACACAGGTACTAACCATTGGCGGTCCGATCCCAGAGCCACGCCGCCGTCCCCGTCGCAGAGCCAGAAGCAAGAAGCACGGCGTAGATGAAGAAATCGGCGGCAGAAGACTTCAGTCTTCAAACAAGGTAGCGCACAGCACTGCAGCTGTGCGCCATTGCTCCCACAGCACACCACACACTCCGGTCACTGTAGGGTGCAGGGCGCAGGGGGGGGCGCCCTGGGCAGCAATAAGGTACCTTTGGCAAAAGTAAGCAGACATACAGGTAGGCACTGTATGTCTGCATGAGCCCCCGCCATTTTTTTCACACAAAATCGCGGGACAGAAAGCCACCAAGAAGGGGGCGGGGCTTCTTCCTCAGCACTCACCAGCGTAATTTTCTCTTCACAGCTCCGCTGGAAGGAAGCTCCCCAGACTCTCCCCTGCAGAATCACGGTTGAGGGGTGAAAAAAGAGGGGGGGGCACATAAATTTAGGCGCAAAACAGATAATACAGCAGCTACTGGGTAAACACTGAGTTACTGTGTTTTTCTCTATCGTCCTAAGTGGATGCTGGGGTTCCTGAAAGGACCATGGGGAATAGCGGCTCCGCAGGAGACAGGGCACAAAAAAGTAAAGCTTTTACCAGATCAGGTGGTGTGCACTGGCTCCTCCCCCTATGACCCTCCTCCAGACTCCAGTTAGATTTTGTGCCCGAACGAGAAGGGTGCAATCTAGGTGGCTCTCCTAAAGAGCTGCTTAGAGAAAGTTTAGCTTAGGTTTTTTACTTTACAGTGAGTCCTGCTGGCAACAGGATCACTGCAACGAGGGACTTAGGGGAGAAGTAGTGAACTCACCTGCGTGCAGAGTGGATTTGCTGCTTGGCTACTGGACACTAGCTCCAGAGGGACGATCACAGGTACAGCCTGGATGGTCACCGGAGCCGCGCCGCCGGCCCCCTTGCAGACGCTGAAGAGAGAAGAGGTCCAAAATCGGCGGCTGAAGACTCCTGAGTCTTCATAAAGGTAGCGCACAGCACTGCAGCTGTGCGCCATTTTCCTCTCAGCACACTTCACACAACAGTCACTGAGGGTGCAGAGCGCTGGGGGGGGCGCTCTGAGAGGCAAATAAAAACCTTATTAGAGGCAAAAAATACCTCACATATAGCCCACAGAGGCTATATGGAGATATTTAACCCCTGCCTAACTTCAAAAATAGCGGGAGACGAGCCCGCCGTAAAAGGGGCGGGGCCTATCTCCTCAGCACACAGCGCCATTTTCTCTCACAGAAAAGCTGGAGAGAAGGCTCCCAGGCTCTCCCCTGCACTGCACTACAGAAACAGGGTTAAAACAGAGAGGGGGGGCACTGATTTTGGCGATATTGTATATATATAAAAGATGCTATAAGGGAGAAACACTTATATAAGGTTGTCCCTATATAATTATAGCGTTTTTGGTGTGTGCTGGCAGACTCTCCCTCTGTCTCCCCAAAGGGCTAGTGGGTCCTGTCCTCTGTCAGAGCATTCCCGTGTGTGTGCTGTGTGTCGGTACGTGTGTGTCGACATGTATGAGGACGATGTTGGTGAGGAGGCGGAGAAATTGCCTGTAATGGTGATGTCACTCTCTAGGGAGTCGACACCGGAATGGATGGCTTATTTAGAGAATTACGTGAGAATGTCAACACGCTGCAAGGTCGGTTGACGACATGAGACGGCCGACAATCTATTAGGACCGGTCCAGGCGTCTCAGAAACACCGTCAGGGGTTTTTAAAAACGCCCATTTACCTCAGTCGGTCGACACAGACACAGACACGGACACTGAATACAGTGTCGACGGTGAATAAACAAACGTATTTCTCATTAGGGCCACACGTTAAGGGCAATGAAGGAGGTGTTACGTGTTTCTGATACTACAAGTACCACAAGAAAGGGTATTATGTGGGAGTGGAAAAAACTACCTGTAGTTTTTCCTGAATCAGATAAAATAAAATGAAGTGTGTGATGATGCGTAGGGTTACCCCGATAGCAAATATTGGCGTTATACCCTTTCCCGCCAGAAATTAGGGTACGTTGGGAAACACCCCTTAGGGTGATAAGGCGCTCACACGCTTATCAAGTGGCGTTACCGTCTCCAGATACGGCCGCCCTCAAGGAGCCAGCTGATAGGAAGCTGGAAAAATATCCTAAAAAGTATATACACACATACGGTGGTTATACTGCGACCAGCGATCGCCATCAGCCTGGAGATGCAGTGCTGGGTTGGCTTGGTCGGATTCCCTGACTGAAAATATTTTATTCATGTAGAGCATTTAATAGGATGCATTCTATATATATGTATGTGAGATGCACAGAGGGATATTTGCTCTCTGGCATCAAGATAAGTGCGTTGTCCATATCTCCCAGAAGATGTCAGGGACACGACAGTGGTCAGGTGATACAGATCCCATACGGCAGATGGAAGTATTGCTGTATAAAGGGAAGGAGTTATTTGGGGGTCGGTCCATCGGACCTGGGGACCACAGCAACAGCTGGGAAATCCAACCTTTTTTACCCCAAGTTACATCTCAGCTAAAAAAGACACCGTCTTTTCAGCCTCAATCTTTCCTTTCCCATGAGGGCATGCAGGCAAAAGGCCAGTCATATCTGCCCAGACATAGAGGTAAGGGAAGTAGACTGCAGCAGGCAGCCCTTTCCCAGGAAAAGAAGCCCTCCACCGCATCTGCCAAGTCCTCAGCATGACGCTGGGGCCGTGCAAGCGGACTCAAGGTGGGGGGGTAGTCTCAAGAGTCTCAGGGCGCAGTGGGATCACTCGCAAGTTGACCCCTAGATCGTACGAGTATTATCCCAGGGGTAAAGATTGGAGAGTCGAGACATCTTCTCCTCGCAGGTTCCTGAAGTCTGCTTTACCAACGGCTCCCTCCGACAGGGAGGCAGCATTGGAAACAATTCACAAGCTGTATATCCAGCAGGTGATAATCAAAGTACCCCTCCTACGACAAGGAAAAGGGTATTATTTTTCCACACTATATTGTGGTACTGAAGCCAGACGGCTTGGTGACACATAGTCTAAATCTAAAATGTTTTGAACACTTACATAAAAGGTTCAAATCGAGATAAAGTCACTCAGAGCAGTGATAGCGAACCGGAAAAAAGGGGACTATATGGTGTCCCTGGACATCAAGGATTACCTCCATGTCCAAATTTTGTCCTTCTCATCAAGGGTACCTCTGGTTCGTGGTACAGAACTGTCAATATCAGTTTCAGACGATGCCGTTTGAATTATCCACGGCACCCCGGGCCTTTTTACCAAGGTAATGGCCGAAAAGATGTTTCTTCAAAGAAAAAAGGCATCTAAATTATCCCTTACTTGCACGACCTAAAAAGGGCAAGTTCCAGAGAACAGTTGGAGGTCGGAAGAGCACTATCTAAAGTAGTTCTTCGACGGCACGACTGGATTCTAAATATTCCAAGAATCGCAGCTGTTTTCCGACGATACGTCTGCTGTTCCTAGGGATGATTCTGGACACGGTTCAGAAAAAGGTTTTTCTTCCCGAGGAAAAAGCCAAGGAGTTATCCGACCTGTCAGGAACCTCCTAAAACCAGGAAAGGTGTCTGTACATCAATGCACAAGAGTCCTGGGAAAAATGGTGGCTTTTTACGAAGCAATTCCATTCGGCAGATTCCATGCAAGAATTTTCCAAAGGGATCTGTTGGACAAATGGTCAGGGTCGCATCCTCAGATGCACCTGCGAATAACCCTGTCGCCAAGGACAAGGGTATATCTTCTGTGGTGGTTGCAAAAGGCTCATCTATTGGAGGGCCGCAGATTCGGCATACAGGATTTGATCCTGGTGACCACGGACGCCAGCCTGAGAGGTTGGGGAGCAGTCACACAAGGAAGAAACTTCCAGGGGGTATGGACGAACCTGGAAAAGTCTCTTCACATAAACATTCTGGTACTAAGAGCAATCTAAAATGCTCTAAGCCAGGCGGAACCACTCCTGCAAGGAAAACCGGTGTTGATTCAGTCGGACAACATCACGGCGGTCGCCCATGTAAACAGACAGGGCGGCACAAGAAGCAGGAGTGCAATGGCAGAAGCTGCCAAGATTCTTCGCTGGGCGGAGAATCACGTAATAGCACTGTCAGCAGTGTTCTTCCCGGGCGTGGACAACTGGGAAGCAGACTTCCTCAGCAGACACGATATTCACCCGGGAGAGGGGGGTCTTCATCCAGAAGTCTTCCACATGCTAATAAACTGTTGGGAAAGACCAATGGTAGACATGATGGCGTCTCGCCTCAACAAGAAACTGGACAAGTATTGCGCCAGGTCAAGAGATCCACAGGCAATAGCTGTGGACGCACTGGTAACACCTTGGGTGTACAAATCAGTATATGTGTTTCCTCCTCTGCCTCTCATACCAAAGGTATTGAAGATTATACGGTGAGGAGGAGTAAGAACAATACTAGTGGCTCCGGATTGGCCAAGAAGGACTTGGTACCCGGAACTTCAAGAGTTGGTCACGGACGACCCGTGCCCTCTACTTCTGAGAAGGGACCTGCTACAACAGGGTCCCTGTCTCTTTCAAGACTTACCGCGGCTGCGTTTGACGGCATGGCGGTTGAACGCCAGATCCTAAAAGGGAAAGGCATTCCAGAAGAAGTCATTCCTACCTTGATTAAGGCAAGGAAGGAAGTCACCGCGAAACATTATCACCGCATTTGGCGAAAATATGTCGCGTGGTGCGAGGATCGGAGTGTTCCGACGGAGGAATTTCAACTGGGTCGTTTCCTACATTTCCTACAATCAGGATTGTCTATGGGTCTCAAATTGAGATCTATTAAGGTTCAAATTTCGGCCCTGTCAATATTCTTCCAAAAAGAATTGGCCTCAGTTCCTGAGGTACAGACTTTTGTTAAAGGAGTACTGCATATACAGCCTCCTGTGGTGCCTCCGGTGGCACCGTGGGATCTAAATGTAGTTTTAGATTTCCTCAAATCCCATTGGTTTGAACCATTGAAAAAGGTGGATTTTAAATATCTCACATGGAAAGTGACTATGTTACTGGCCCTGGCTTCCGCCAGGAGAGTATCTGAATTGGCGGCTTTATCTTATAAAAGCCCTTATCTAATCTTCCATTCGGATAGGGCAGAACTGAGGACTCGTCCGCATTTTCTCCCTAAGGTGGTATCAGCGTTTCACCTGAACCAACCTATTGTGGTGCCTGCGGCCACTGGCGACTTGGAGGACTCCAAGTTGTTGGACGTTGTCAGAGCCTTAAAAATATACATTTCAAGGACGGCTGAAGTCAGAAAATCTGACTCGCTGTTGATACTATATGCACCCAACAAGTTGGGTGCCCCTGCTTCTAAGCAGACGATTGCTCGTTGGATTTGTAACACAATTCAACTTGCTCATTCTGTGGCAGGCCTGCCACAGCCTAAATCTGTTAAGGCCCATTCCACAAGGAAGGTGGGCTCATCTTGGGCGGCTGCCCGAGGGGTCTCGGCAGTACAATTCTGTCGAGCAGCTACGTGGTCGGGGGAAAACACGTTTGTAAAATTCTACAAATTTGATACCCTGGCAAAAGAGGACTTGGAATTCTCTCATTCGGTGCTGCAGAGTCATCCGCACTCTCCCGCCCGTTTGGGAGCTTTGGTATAATCCCCATGGTCCTTTCAGGAACCCCAGCATCCACTTAGGACGATAGAGAAAATAAGAATTTACTTACCGATAATTCTATTTCTCGGAGTCCGTAGTGGATGCTGGGCGCCCATCCCAAGTGCGGATTATCTGCAATACTGTACATAGTTATTGTTAACAAATTCGGGTTATATTGTTAAGGAGCCATCTTTAAGAGGCTCTTTCTGTTATCATACTGTTAACTGGGTTTAGATCACAAGTTGTACGGTGTGATTGGTGTGGCTGGTATGAGTCTTACCCGGGATTCAAATTGCCTCCCTTATTGTGTACGCTCGTCCGGGCACAGTACCTAACTGGAGTCTGGAGGAGGGTCATAGGGGGAGGAGCCAGTGCACACCACCTGATCTGGTAAAAGCTTTACTTTTTTGTGCCCTGTCTCCTGCGGAGCCGCTATTCCCCATGGTCCTTTCAGGAACCCCAGCATCCACTACGGACTCCGAGAAATAGAATTATCGGTAAGTAAATTCTTATTTTTCCTGGGTCATATAGCGCTGGGGTGTGTGCTGGCAAACTCTCTCTCTGTCTCTCCGAGGGGCCTGGTGGGGGAATTGTCTTCAAAAGAGCTTCCTCTGTGTGTATGGTGTGTCGGTACGCGTGTGTCGACATGTTTGACGAGGAAGGCTATGTGGAGGCGGAGCGGGAGGAAATGAGTGTGGTGTCGCCGCAGCCGGTGCCGACACCGGATTCGATGGATATGTGGAAGGTTTTAAATGAGAATGTTAATTCCTTACATAAAAGGCTAGATAAAGCAGAAGCCTTGGGACAGTCTGATCTTGCTACGCAGGGGCCGTCAGGGTCTCAAAAGCGTCCACTATCCCAGGTTGTTGACACAGATATCGACACGGAGTCTGACTCTAGCGTCGATGATGAGGAGGCCAGATTACAACCTAAAATGGCCAAAGCTATAAGATATATGATTATAGCTATGAAGGAGGTGTTACACATCTCTGAGGAAAGCCCTGTCCCTGAGAAGAGAGATAATATGTTTGGGGAAAAGAGACAAGTGGTGACCTTTCCCCCGTCTCATGAATTAAATGAGTTATGTGAGAAATCGTGGGAATCACCAGATAAGAAACTGCTGATCCCCAAAAGGATGCTAATGGCGTACCCCTTCCCGCCATCGGACAGGTTACGCTGGGAATCCGCCCCGAGGGTAGACAAAGCGTTGACACGCTTGTCTAAACAGGTGGCGCTACCGTCACAGGATACGGCAGCCTTAAAAGATCCTGCAGATAGAAAGCAGGAAGCTATCCTAAGGTCCATATACACACATTCGGGTACCGTGCTTAGACCGGCCATTGCGTCGGCATGGATGTGTAGTGCTGTAGCAGCATGGGCAGATATGTTATCTGAAGAGATGGAAACCCTGGACAAGGATACTATATTACTGAGTTAGGGAAAAGTAGATACTGGCGCCGGCTGTTTCTCAAAATAAAGAACGAAAACAATTATAACAATTTAAAATATCTCATATTTAATTAAATCTAAGAAATATGTAAATAGCACATGAATAAAATGATAAATAATAATCACATATAAATAAAATTAGTAGCAATAATATCCTAATGGAAAATTGAGAGTCTCTCTGATGGCTTATTGACCACTTCCATTCAAGTGGGGCAATATCACTGGTGGTCTGGCTAGAACTCTGTCCTCCAAGTAATCCTCATGAATAAATGGTTGGAAATATTACCATGGTCTCAGTTGAAGGTCCCCTTGGTTCTCAATTGCAGATCGAGGTCCAATAGCAGCAGGGGAACAAATGGAGACGTCAGAAACGGTACCGTTTGTAGAGGTTCTTGAGGATTCGAAAAGAGTCCCAAGGTGTTACCAGAGAATGCCAGGTGAAAATCAGTGTGATGCCCGTGGTCATATGAGAGTAATGGCTCAACGCGTTTCGCTGGTCTATGTCCACACCAGCTTCCTCAGGAGCATGACACGCTTGTCTAAACAGGTGGCGCTACCGTCACAGGATACGGCAGCCTTAAAAGATCCTGCAGATAGAAAGCAGGAAGCTATCCTAAGGTCCATATACACACATTCGGGTACCGTGCTTTGACCGGCCATTGCGTCGGCATGGATGTGTAGTGCTGTAGCAGCATGGGCAGATATGTTATCTGAAGAGATGGAAACCCTGGACAAGGATACTATATTACTGACACTGGGGCATATAAAAGACACTGTCCTGTATATGAGGGATGCTCAGAGGGACATTGCCATGCTGAGCTCTAGGATAAATGCTATGTCGATTTCAGCCAGAAGGGGCCTGTGGACTCGACAATGGACAGGTGATGCCGACTCTAAGCGGCACATGGAGGTTTTGCCTTACAAGGGTGTGGAATTATTTGGGGAAGGTCTGTCGGACTTAGTGGCCACAGCTACGGCTGGAAAGTCAAATTTTCTACCATTTATTCCATCACAACCTAAGAAAGCATCGTATTATCAAATGCAGTCCTTTCGTTCACAGAAGGGTAAGAAAGTCCGAGGTGCGTCCTTTCTTGCCAGAGGCAAGGGTAGAGGAAGGAAGCTGCATAACACAGCTAGTTCCCAGGAACAGAAGTCCTCCCCGGCTTCAACTAAGTACACCGCATGACGCTGGGGCTCCACAGGTGGAGCCAGGGTCGGTGGGGGGCGCGTCTCCGAAATTTCAGCCATCAGTGGGTTCGCTCACAGGCGGATCCCTGGGTTATACAGATAGTATCCCAGGGGTACGGGCTGGAATTTGAAGAGATACCCCTCGCCGCTTCCTCAAATCGGCTCTGCCAACGTCCCCCATAGAAAAGGAGTTGGTGGTAACTGCGATTCACAAATTGTATCTCCAGCAGGTGGTGGTGGAGGTCCCCCCCCCCCCTTCAACGGGGGAGAGGGTATTATTCCACAATGTTTGTGGTACCGAAACCGGACGGTTTGGTCAGGCCCATTTTGAACTTAAAATCCCTGAACGTTTACCTGAAAAGGTTCAAGTTCAAGATGGAATCGCTGAGAGCAGTCATTGCGAGCCTGGAAGAAGGGGATTTTATGGTGTCGCTGGACATAAAGGATGCTTACCTGCATGTCCCGATTTATCCACCTCATCAGGAATACCTCAGGTTGGTGGTACAGGATTGTCACTACCAATTCCAGACGTTGTCGTTTGGTCTCTCCATGGCACCGAGAATATTTACCACGGTAATGGCAGAAATGATGGTGATCCTGCGAAAGCAAGGAATCACAATTATCCCGTACTTGGACGATCTCCTTATAAAGGCGAGGTCCAGCGAACAGTTGCTGATCAGTGTAGCACGCTCTCAGGAGGTGTTACAGCAACACGGCTGGGTTCTGAATATCCCAATGTCGCAGTTGATCCCTACGACTCGTCTGCCCTTCCTGGGCATGATTCTGGACACAGACCAGAAGAGGGTTTATCTCCCGACTGAGTAGGCTCAGGAGCTCATGACCTTAGTCAGAGACTTATTAAAACAAAGACAGGTGTCAGTGCATCAATGCACGCGAGTCCTGGGAAAGATGGTGGCATCATACGAGGCCATTCCCTTCGGCAGGTTCCATGCGAGGACCTTTCAATGGGATCTGTTGAACAAGTGGTCCGGATCACATCTACAGATGCAGCGGCTGATCACCCTATCCCCCAGGGCAAGGGTGTCTCTGCTGTGGTGGCTGCAGAGTGCTCACCTTCTCGAGGGCCGAAGATTCGGCATTCAGGACTGGGTCCTTGTGTCCACGGATGCGAGCCTCCGAGGGTGGGGAGCAGTCACGCAGGGAAGAAATTTCCAAGGCCTGTGGTCAAGTCAGTAGACTTGTCTGCCCATAAACATCCTGGAAATAAGGGCCATATACAACGCCCTAAGTCAGGCAGTAAACCTGCTTCGAGACAAATCGGTGCTGATTCAATCAGACATCACCGCAGTGGCTCATGTAAACCGTCAAGGCGGCACAAGGAGCAGGGTGGCGATGACAGAAGCCACCAGGATTCTTCGTTGGGAGGAGAATCATGTAAGAGCACTGTCAGCAGTGTTTATCCCGGGAGTGGACAACTGGGAAGCAGACTTCCTCAGCAGGCACGACCTCCACCCCGGAGAATGGGTACTTCATCCAGAAGTCTTCACACAGGTGTCAGACCGGTGGGAACTGCCACAAGTGGACATGATGGCGTCCCGTCTAAACAAAAAGTTACAGCGGTATTGCGCCAGGTCAAGGGACCCTCAGGCGATAGCTGTGGACGCACTAGTGACACCGTTTGTGTTCCAGTCGGTTTATGTGTTTCCCCCTCTTCCTCTCATACCCAAGGTACAGAGAATCATAAGAAGAAGAGGAGTGAGAACAATTCTCATTGTTCCGGATTGGCCAAGAAGAGTTTGGTATCCGGATCTGCAAGAAATGCTCACAGAGGACCCATGTTCTCTGCCCTTAAGACAGGATCTGTTACAACAGGGGCCCTGTCTGTTCCAAGACTTACCGTGGCTGCGTTTGACGGCATGGCGGTTGAACGCCGGATCCTAGCAGAAAAGGGGATTCCGGATGAGGTTATTCCTACGCTTATAAAGGCTCGGAAGGTTGTAACGTCTAAGCATTATCACCGTATATGGCGAAAATATGTTGCTTGGTGTGAAGCCCGGAGGGCTCCTACAGAGGAATTCCAGCTGGGCCGGTTCCTTCATTTCCTACAATCCGGAGTGTCTTTGGGCCTAAAATTGGGATCCATTAAGGTCCAGATTTCGGCCCTATCCATTTTCTTTCAAAAAGAACTGGCAGCTCTTCCTGAAGTTCAGACCTTTGTGAAGGGAGTGCTGCATATACAGCCCCCGTTTGTGCCTCCAGTGGCACCTTGGGATCTTAACGTGGTGTTGGGTTTCCTAAAATCACACTGGTTTGAACCACTAAAAACTGTGGAGTTAAAATATCTCACGTGGAAGGTGGTTATGCTGCTGGCTCTGGCCTCAGCCAGGCATGTGTCGGAATTGGCGGCTTTGTCACATAAAAGCCCCTATCTGGTTTTTCATATGGACAGGGCAGAATTGCGGACCCGTCCACAATTTCTGCCCAAGGTGGTGTCATCATTTCATATGAACCAACCTATTGTGGTGCCTGTGGCTACAGGGGACTTGGAGGATTCCGAGTTACTAGATGTAGTGCGGGCTTTGAAGATTTATGTGACCAGAACGGCCAAGGTCAGGAAAATGGAGTCGCTGTTTATCCTGTATGCATCCAATAAGTTGGGTGCTCCTGCTTCAAAGCAGACTATTGCTCGCTGGATCTGTAACACGATTCAGCAGGCTCATTCTGCGGCTGGATTGCCGCCTCCGAAATCAGTAAAGGCCCATTCCACAAGTAAGGTGGGCTTCTTCTTGGGCGGCTGCCCGAGGGGTCTTGGCATTACAACTTTACCGAGCAGCTACTTGGTCGGGATCAAAGACATTTGCAAAGTTCTACAGGTTTGATACCCTAGCTGAGGAGGACCTTGAGTTTGCTCATTCGGTGCTGCAGAGTCATCCGCACTCTCCCGCCCGTTTGGGTGCTTTGGTATAATCCACATGGTCCTTACGGAGTCCCCAGCATCCACTTAGAACATTAGAGAAAATAAGAATCTATTTCTCGTAGTCCGTAGTGGATGCTGGGCGCCCGTCCCAAGTGCGGACTTCTTCTGCAATACTGTATATAGTTATTGCTTAACAAAGGGTTATGTTATGTTACATCAGGTTATCTGATGTTTTGTATTGTTCATACTGTTAACTGTATTTGGTTATCACAAGTTATACGGTGTGATTGGTGTGGCTGGTATGAGTCTTACCCTGGATTCCAAAATCCTTTCCTTGTAATGTTAGCTTGTCCGGGCACAGTTTCCTTAACTGAGGTCTGGAGGATGGACATAGAGGGAGGAGCCAGTGAACACCAGTAGACCTAATTCTTTTCTAGAGTGCCCTATCTCCTGCGGAGCCAGTCTATTCCCTATGGTCCTTACGGAGTCCCCAGCATCCACTACGGACTACGAGAAATAGATTTACCGGTGAGTAAAATCTCCTTTTTTGCTATGTGTGTTTAGCTGTTTGTGTGTTTTGTCATATGTGTGTATGTATGTTTTGCTATATGTTTGTCTTTTACTATGTGAGTGTATATACAGGGCCGGCCTGACCATTACATCGCGGAGAGTACCATATGTGGAGGGTGCTGCTGCTGCCTTCTCATGTCCTCCCGAGGTGTGCTCGCACACCTGCTGCACTGCTTAAAGAGAGAGCCTGGATCACAGTGTGAGGTGAGTGGGGACCCAGGGAGGGAAACCACTGGGACAGGGTCGCACACTGCGGCCGCCATCTTTCTGCACCTCTGCCTTAGTCACTCTATACCTGTCACCCACTATCTCCCTGTCAGCCCTGTCTCAGTCAAAGTATAGATAGCGTGGCGAGCCACCGTGCCCGCAGCATGGCGAGCCCGCAAGGGGCTCATTTGCGCTTGCCCAGCTGTCGGTATGCCGGCGGTCGGGATTCCGGCGCCAGTATGCTGGTCGACGGGAGCCCGGCCGCCAGCATACCCTGCTACACCCGGGCAAGCGCAAATGAGCACGGTGGCTCGCCATGCTATCTATACTTTCTCCAGGGCGCTCATGGACCCCCAAGAGGGAGAAAAGATGTCGGTATGCCGGCGGTCGGGATTCCGGCGCCAGTATGTTGATCGTTAGGAGTCCGGCCACCGGCAAACAGAAGACCACCCCAGTCACCCACTGTCTCCCTGTCACCCCTGCCTCAGTCACCCACTATCTCCTTGTCTCTCCTGCCTCAGTCACCCACTATTTCCCTGTCATCCCTGCCTCAGTCACCCACTATTTCCCTGTCGCCCCTGCCTCAGTCACCAACTCTACCTGTCACCCCTGTCTCAGTCACCCACTATCTCTCTGTCATACCGGCCTCAGTCATCTACTCTTTACTTGTCACCCCTGCCTCAGTCACCCACTATGTCCATGTCACCCCTGCCTCAGTCACCCTCTATGTCCATGTCACCCCTGCCTCAGTCACCCACTATGTCCATGTCACCCCTGCCTCAGTCACCCACTATGTCCATGTCACTCCTGCCTCAGTCACCCACTATCTCCCTGTCACCCCTGCCTCAGTCACCCACTCTCACCCTGCCTCAGTCACCAACTCTACCTGTCACCCCTGTTCAGTCACCAACTCTACCTGTCACCCCTGCCTCAGTCACCCACTATCTCCCTGTCACCCCTGCCTCAGTCATATACTCTCTACTTGTCACCCCTGCCTCAGTCACCCACTATCTCCCTGTCACCCCTGCCTCAGTCACCCACTCTCACCCTGCCTCAGTCACCAACTCTACCTGTCACCCCTGTTCAGTCACCAACTCTACCTGTCACCCCTGCCTCAGTCACCCACTATCTCCCTGTCCCCCTGGCCTCAGTCACCCACTATCTCCCTGTCACCCCTGCCTCAGTCACCCACTATGTCCATGTCACCCCTGCCTCAGTCACCCACTATCTCCCTGTCAGCTCTGCCTCAGTCATCCACTATCTCCCTGTCACCCCTGCCTCAGTCATCTACTCTCTACTTGTCATCCCGGCCTCAGTCACCCACTATCTCCCTGTCACCCCTGCTTCAGTCACCCACTATCTCCCTGTCACCCCTGCCTCAGTCATCTACTCTCTACTTGTCACCCCTGCCTCAGTCACCCACTATGTCCATGTCACCCCTGCCTCAGTCACCCACTATGTCCATGTCACCCCTGCCTCAGTCACCCACTATCTCCCTGTCAGCTCTGCCTCAGTCATCCACTATCTCCCTGTCACCCCTGCCTCAGTCATCTACTCTCTACTTGTCATCCCGGCCTCAGTCACCCACTATCTCCCTGTCACCCCTGCTTCAGTCACCCACTATCTCCCTGTCACCCCTGCCTCACCAGTCACCCACTATCTCCCTGTCACCCCTGCCTCAGTCACCCACTATCTACCAGTCACTCCTACCTTACTCGCACACTATCTCCCTGTCACCCCTGCTTCAGTCACCCACTATCTCCTTGTCACCCCTGCTTCAGTCACCCACTATCTCCCTGTCACCCCTGCCTCAGTCACCAACTCTACCTGTCACTCCTGCCTCAGTCATCTACTCTCTACTTGTCACCCCTGCCTCAGTCACCCACTATGTTCATGTCACCCCTGCCTCAGTCACCCACTATCTACCTGTCACTCTTGCCTTACTTGCATACTATCTCCCTGTCTCCCCTACTTCAGTCACCCACTTACAGTTTTTTTTGTGGTTCATGCGATCCCTAATTTTAGTAAGGGAGAGGGGCCCAATGCATATTGTTGCACCTGGGCCCACTATTCTCTAATTCCGCCACTTCCTTTGTCTGTCTCTGTCTCTCTCGTTGGCCCTGGTATCTCTGTCTCTCTCGCTGCCCCTGGTCTGTCTGTCTCTCTCTTGCTGCCCCTGGTCTTTCTCTCTCTCTCATGCTGCCCGTGGTCTGTGTCTCTTTCGCTGTTCCGCCATTGTGGAAATGTAAAAGCTGCATAATGCTGTGCTCCAGGCAAGGGGCGTGTGCTCATTAAAATGGGCATGACCTCACCAGAAAAGACTACCTTACACCCCAGTTTTTGGCCCTGCACCAACAGACCTTGGCCACCACAGGGAAAAAAAAAATTTCACCATATTAAGCCCCACACTGCACCATATGCCCCACACTTTAATGCTCGTGATACATTATGCCCTACAGTAAAGCTTCTACACGCTGGGTGTCATGCTTGTTCCCTGGGGTTTCTTAGGCTTGCTGTCTTGCTCATTGCCAGGGATTTCATGCTCTGGGACAGGTGTCATACTCATTTCAGGGGTTTGTAATGCTTGTGGCCAGGGGAAATGCTTGTTGCCAGGGGTGTGTTATTGTTAAACATTTAAAAAAAATCAAATGTTTATTCTTACAGTGAAATTTTACATTTCTGAATTACAAAAAATAAATTGAAAAAAAGCTATGAAATTCCATAGACAAAAAACCTTACGGTTTCACAGGTCCCATTAAGGCTTCTTACACATGATCTGGCATTTCAGAAACCTGTTGTGACTCTTCCACTCAAACTCCAAAAAGCAATGAAATTCCGATTATTAAGGCTGACGCCTTAATGGACGTGTTCCTTGCGCAATACAGATATGGTATGCCATCACAGCCTGTGGGTAAGTTTAGATTCAGCACTCTCACAGAGTGAGATTGCTGTCACTCACACAATGGTGGAGCTGCTAATTCACAGATTTGTGTGCTCATTGGAATACACACATGCAGTCTATGCAACTGAAGGTCTGAGCAGTGTTGTGGAGCTCCCATCCCACACAGTGCCCACAACCATCCCATTCGGTCACCACAACAATCCCACCATTTTACAACAGCCTTCTCACTCCATACATCCATCTCATTTAGTCTACAGATTTAGCTCCCTCAAACATCTTGGTTAATTGCTAAAACTATAATACCCCATCTACGGTCTATGCATCTACACTTACTTCCCCTATACACCCCCATGCTGCCCTGTCTTCCCCAATCCCTACTGCTGTGTTCTTCCATCTGTGCTAGTCTGTACTAACTTATCTGTACCATCTGTCTTTCCCCACCTGTGCCTTGTCTGTATCACCGTTTCCTTCTCTCTGTGCTGCTCAGTGTTTCCCTCTTCAACGTCACTCTGTCTCCTCCAGTACAGGGCACACTGTCTTCTCTCCCATCTGCACCAGTTTTCTACCCATCCGTGCCAGTGTTTTCAACCCATCTGCACCATTTCCCCCATCTGCACCGCTCTGTCTCCCTTCCCATACTTGCTGCTTAATCTACCCCCTATCCACACCACTCTTACCCTATTCATATAGCTGTCATCCTGAAGGTAAGTTTCGTGGGTCACTATTGGGGGGGGGGGGGGTTTCCCTATCCAACCCACCCAAGGATTAGGCCTAGCTGCCACCCCCCAAGGGGAGGTAAAAATACTTATCCCCTCTGATGTTGGGACTGTATTCCCCTCATCCATGCTGCTCTGCCTTCCTCATCCATGCCATTTATTTCCATCTATACTGCTCTTACCCCTCCCACATCTGTGCTGCTTTTTCCCCCTCATCCACACGGCACTGTCCACCCATCCACGCAGCTGTCTCCTCACCATCTGTGCAACTGTCTTTCCCCCATCTGTCTTAACCCCCCATCTACAATCAATTCAGAATTGATTGTAGATATGCCAAATTTCGCACATCTACAATCATTTACTCTAACATGCGATGTGACGCCCAGCACAGGGCTTGTCCGCCCCGCATGTCAGGCCCTCCCCCTCCCCTCACTGGGCTCCCGGGTACGCATGCACAGTGCGGCCATTGCGCTTTCGCACCCCACAAACTAATTTAGACTGCGGTCGCTGCAGTCTGAATTATCCCGTGTTTCTTTGTCCCCACCCATCAATGCTACTTAGTCTTCCCTCGATCCACACACCCCCATCCACAATGCTCTGTCTTCTCCCTCCAATCAACAACACTCTTACCTCATCCGAGCATCTTTGTCTTCCGCTCAGACCTTCAGTTGCATAGACTGCATGTGTGTATTCCAATGAGCACACAAATCTGTGAATTAGCAGCTCCACCATTGTGTGAGTGACAGCAATCTCACTCTGTGAGAGTGCTGAATCTAAACTTACCCACAGGCTGTGATGGCATACCATATCTGTATTGCGCAAGGAACACGTCCATTAAGGCGTCAGCCTTAATAATCGGAATTTCATTGCTTTTTGGAGTTTGAGTGGAAGAGTCACAACAGGTTTCTGAAATGCCAGATCATGTGTAAGAAGCCTTAATGGGACCTGTGAAACCGTAAGGTTTTTTGTCTATGGAATATATCATATCATTGTATGGTTGTAAAATACAACTTAAAAACTTTAATGAATAAATACATAAAGTAGCTTTTATGTAACCTTTTTAAACCTATTAGCATAGACCGAATCTCATCGTGTGTATAGGCCTTTAGTTCAACAACAGCATGGGACCAGTTAGTGTGTTTTGACCACTGCACAGCACCTGGTGTTATATAGTAAGCACCACTATGGCATAGTATACAGCATTATGGGCCTGATATGAGTGTGACCAGCGGTGATGTGGAATGCAGTAGGAGGTGCTGTTTAGTAAGCACCACTTCTATATTCACCATGCAGTATATTGTGTGAATATAGAAGTGTTGGCTGTGTTATATATTAGAGTAATTATTGCAGCTCCCAGCTAAAATTGCAACAATGTAATTTAGTGACAAGCTGCAGAGATTAACCCTTTCTGTGGCTGCTGCACAACCTCTATTCATATCGCTGAATTCAATTAGGGAGATGTTCTCACCCCGCGAGCAAGCGCAGGTATATGCCACACTTATGGTAACATTGGATTTACAGATATTTTCTTGCAGGGGTGTTTCTAAACAATTTGGCTTCAAATGCGTGCCCCCCGCCACCATTGGCATTAAAAATTGTGCCCCTCCCCCATATATATATATATATATATATATATATATATATAAAAAAAACTATATTTGCGTGAGCGCTCCGGACGGGATGGGGGGGCGTGACCTCGCAAAAATGGGTATGGTCTCCATAAAATGGGCGTAGCCTTGCAGGCAAAGACTACCTTACACCCCAGTTCTTGACCCTGCACCAACAGACCTCGGCCACCACAGGGAAAAAAGTACAGTAATTTCCACCATGTTAAGCCCCACACATTAATGCCCTTTGGAACATATTATGTCACTCACCACAATATCTGTGATACACTATGCCCTACAGTAAAGCTTCTAATTACTTTTACAAAAACTGCTCAATGCCAAGAGTTTCACGTGCTGGGTGTCATGCTCATTGCCAGGGGTTTCACTCTCTGGGTGTCATGCTCATTGCCAGGGGGAACGCAGTAGGAGGTGTTATATAGTAAGCACCACTATGGCATAGTATATAGCATTATATATATTGTGAGCACTGGTGATGAGTGCAGTAGAGCTGCTGCTGGGTAATTACAATTGACTACAACCACCAATATATTCTGCTGCACTATATATATGCAAAGCTAATTCTGCTGGGTAATTACAACTGACTACAACCACCAATATATTCTGCTGCACTATATCTATATTTGCAAAGCTAATTCTGCTGGGTAATTACAATTGACTACAACCACCAATATATTCTGCTGCACTATATCTATATATGCAAAGCTAATTCTGCTGAGTAATTACAATTGACTACAACCACCAATATATTCTGCTGCACTATATCTATATATGCAAAGCTAATTCTGCTGGGTAATGCAAATTGAAACATTATTGCATAGTATGGGATTTTGAAGTACTTTTTTAAAGTTTTGAATGATATAGACCCAGTTTAATCTTTGTGGAATGCCTGGATGTTGTTTTTAAGGTAATTTATTGCCTGGCATTTGAGGGGGTGGGGTGTGGTTACAGATTTCAATTATTGGTTTCACTTGTAATAGTCTTCTACTTAAGTCCAATGGTGTAGGCTGTGCAAAGCCATTTGGCTGTGCATTTATTGATCTAAGCGTGCATTTTTATCAAAGCGTGATAAAATTGACACATA
This sequence comes from Pseudophryne corroboree, assembly GCF_028390025.1. Taxonomy (NCBI): domain Eukaryota; kingdom Metazoa; phylum Chordata; class Amphibia; order Anura; family Myobatrachidae; genus Pseudophryne; species Pseudophryne corroboree. The sequence continues at coordinate 304,929 of NW_026970072.1, forward strand.
ACAGCAGTGTTCAATCAGCGTTCAATCGAAGTGAAAAAGAAGGAAAACAGAAGCACACCAATCTAACAAAACAAAGAAAACTGAAGAACTAATAACAAATGTGAGTCACTTACTCCTCAGATCACTCACCTCCTGATTGTTGCATCTGATTACATAGCACAGAACTACCTTACTTGGACATTTCATAAACCATCCATTTCACCTACAAATGCCTGTATCTGTATTATTGTAATTTTGTTTTTTAAGCACAGCTGCATCAATGCAATTTTACCTGCAAACACTTAAAACATCTAACATAATTACCATTGCTTCTTAAACCTCTCACAATCCTTTCATTTCTTACACTCTAAATACTTTTCTGCACCCACTTTATCTACGCTTTTGACTCATTTCATACTAAATCTACACCCCTTGAGCCTACACTGCTTTTCTCACCTGCATTTCTGCAATTCTTCTGCTCGGATTGCCTTAGTCTCCTCTCCTACTTCCACTTTCCCTCAACCTATTTACCTACTTAACACTATGTCAAGGTTTTCTTGTACTCCCCACATCACTCAGTGTCTACCTAATAATGTATCTTTAGCCTTCCCCCCTAGTCTCCTCCACCTCCTCCTCTCTCCCCTCCTCTGTCTCCCCTCCATCCCTCTGTTTCCTTCCCCCACCTTTCCTGTTACCCCACTTTCATTCACCTCTGCCCCATGGTCCTGCTACCCCACAACTCAGCCCTGCTCCCTCTCTCCCTTCCCTGTCACCTCCCCACACCCCCATCCACATCACACTGACCTCCCTCCCTGCCCACCTCCTGCAGTTTCCCCTCCTATCTCAGGCACCCGTACCATCACTACTCTCTCATCATCCCTGCCCTCAAACTTAATCCCACCTCATCGCTACAGCAACCCTGAAAATCTAATTCACATCTCTCCCACAAACTCATACCCCCTATCCTGTGCCCTCTGGAATGCCAGATCTGTTTATAACAAACTGGTCCCCACTCATGACCTTTTCATTTCCAACTCCCTACACCTACTAGCCATTACTGAAACTTGGATTACGCCCTCTGACACTACTTCTGCTGCTGCTCTCTCTGCTGGGGGCCTTACATTCACACACACACCCCGACCTGGGGGTCGCCATGGGGGTGGTGTTGGGGTCCTTTTACCTTCTAGTTACTCCTACCAACTCATACCACCAGAACCATCCCTTATATTCTCTACATTTGAGGTCCACGCCATATGCCTCTTCCAACCAGTCCATCTTAGAGTAGCTGTCATTTACCGCCCCCCTGGCACTGCTTCCAAATTAATCGACAACTTTGCTTCCTGGCTTCCTCACTTCCTCTCTTCTGACATTCCCACCATTATCCTAGGCGATTTCAACATCCATATTGACATCCCCACACAATCCCCTGCCTCTAAACTCCTTAACCTCACCTCTTCACTTGGTCTCTCCCAGCGGACCTCCTCACCCTCCCATGTGAATGGGAGCTCACTGGATCTGGTCTTCACTCACCGCTGTGATATTTCTGATTTTTCCAACTCCCCATTTCCCCTGTCTGACCACCACCTGCTCTCCTTCAACCTATCTCTCTCGACTTCCCCATCTCTACCTCCTAAGGCTACCATCACTAAGCGTAACATTGAAGCTATTGACACCACATTCCTTTCCTCCCTGTTTGACTCACCTCTCTCTCCTATTCTCTCTCTCTCATGCCCTGAACAAGCCACTTCCACATACAATGCTTCCCTTACTTCTGCTCTTGACTCTGTTGCTCCACCAACCACTATTCACCCTCACAAATTAACACCTCAACCCTGGCACACCAAATGCACCAGATATCTGCAAAAATGCTCACGTACGGCTGAGCGACACTGGAGGAAATCACGCTCTAAGGCAGACTTTCTCCATTTCAAACTTATGCTCTCATCCTTCAGTGCTGCCCTTTCTCTTGCTAAACAGTCATACTTCAAGAACCTCATCTCCTCCCAGTCTTCCAACCCCCGGCGCCTCTTTGCCACTCTCAACTCACTCCTCTGCCCACCTCCACCTCGTCTCCCTTCCTCACTCTCTGCTCTTGACTTTGCCACTTACTTCACATCCAAAATTGACTCCATACGTCAGGACATCACATCACACCAGACTATCAGTAACCAGCCTTCTCCCAACCCTTACGAACCCTCCCCATCCCTCGCACCAACTCTGTCATCTTTCTCCCATGCATCTGAAGAGGAAGTCATGGCCCTCATTCGTTCCTGTCCCCTCACCACCTCCCCACTTGACCCAATCCCCTCCCGCCTCCTTTGCCACCTCTCTTCTTCTGCTTTTTCCCATCTTTCCCACCTTCTTAATCTCTCCCTCTCATCAGGCACTGTCCCCTCTGCCTTCAAGCACGCTCTCATCTCTCCTATTCTTAAAAAACCTACCCTTGATCCAAACACTCTCTCCAACTACCGACCCATCTCTCTCCTCCCTTTTGCCTCCAAACTCCTTGAGCGTATTGTCTACAACCGCCTTACTTCCTTTCTTTCCTCACAATCACTGCTTGACCCATTCCAGTCTGGCTTCCGTCCTCTCCACTCCACTGAAACTGCCCTTACAAAAGTATGCAATGACCTCCATGCTGCTAAATCTAAGGGACACTACTCTCTACTTATTCTACTTGATCTCTCTGCTGCTTTTGACACTGTGGACCATCCTCTCCTACTGCAAATCCTTCACTCCATTGGTCTGCGTAACACAGCCCTCTCTTGGTTGTCGTCCTACCTTTCTCTGACGTCCTAGTGGATGCTGGGAACTCCGTAAGGACCATGGGGAATAGCGGCTCCGCAGGAGACAGGGCACATCTAAAGAAAGCTTTAGGATCACCTGGTGTGCACTGGCTCCTCCCCCTATGACCCTCCTCCAAGCCTCAGTTAGATTTCTGTGCCCGACGAGAAGGGTGCACACTAGGGGCTCTCCTGAGCTTTGTGAAAGTTTTAGTTTAGGTTTATTATTTTCAGTGAGACCTGCTGGCAACAGGCTCACTGCATCGAGGGACTAAGGGGAGAAGAAGCGAACTCACCTGCGTGCAGAGTGGATTGGGCTTCTTAGGCTACTGGACATTAGCTCCAGAGGGACGATCACAGGTTCAGCCTGGATGGGTCACCGGAGCCGCGCCGCCGGCCCCCTTACAGAGCCAGAAGAGCGAAGAGGTCCGGAAAAATAGGCGGCAATAGACTTTCCTGTCTTCAGATAAAGGTAGGCGCACAGCACCGCAGCTGTGCGCCATTGCTCTCAGCACACTTCACACTCCGGTCACTGAGGGTGCAGGGCGCTGGGGGGGCAGCGCCCTGAGACGCAATAAATCGTTAGAAAACCTTTTATGGCTAAAATAAATGCATCACATATAACTCCTGGGCTATATGGATGCATTTAACCCCTGCCAAAACATACAAGAAAACGGATGATAAGGACGCCGAGAAAGGGGCGGAGCCTATCTCCTCAGCACACTGGCGCCATTTTCCCTCACAGCTCAGTTGGAGGGAAGCTCCCTGGCTCTCCCCTGCAGTCACTACACTACAGAAAGGGGTTAAAAAAGAGAGGGGGGCACAAATTAGGCGCAGTATAAACAATACAGCAGCTATAAAGGGAAAAACACTCATATAAGGTTATCCCTGTATATATATAGCGCTCTGGTGTGTGCTGGCAAACTCTCCCTCTGTCTCCCCAAAGGGCTAGTGGGGTCCTGTCCTCTATCAGAGCATTCCCTGTGTGTGTGCTGTGTGTCGGTACGTTTGTGTCGACATGTATGAGGAGAAAAATGATGAGGAGACGGAGTAGAGTGTCTGTAATAGTGTTGTCACCCCCTGGGGGGTCGACACCTGAGTGGATGTACTGTGGAAATTGCGTGACAGTGTCAGCTTTGTATAAAAGACAGTGGTTGACATGAGACAGCCGGCTACTCAGCTTGTGCATGTCCAGACGTCTCATATAGGGGCTCTAAAGCGCCCGTTACCTCAGATACAGACGCCGACACGGATACTAATTCCTGTGTCGACGGTGAAGAGACAACCGTGATTTCCAAATAGGGCCACACATTGCATGATTGAGGCAATGAAAAAAGTTTACACTTTATGATAATATGAATACCACCAAAAAAAAAGGGGTATTATGTTGGTGAGGAAAAACTTCCTGTAGTTTTCCTGAATCTGAGAAATAAAATGCGTGGGTTTCCCCCCGATAACAATTGATAATTTCTAAAAAGTTATTGGCAGTATACCTTTTCCCGCCAGAGGTTAGGGTGCGTTGGGAAACACCCCCTAGGGGGGATAAGGCGCTCACACGCTTGTAAGAACAAGGGCTCTACCCTCTCTTGAGATGGCCGCCCTTAAGGATCCTGCTGATAGAAAGCAGGAGGGTATCCTAAAATGTATTTACACACATACTGGTGTTATACTGCGACCAGCAATCGCCTCAGCCTGGATGTGCAGTGCTGGGTTGGCGTGGTCGGATTCCCTGACTGGAAATATGATATCCTAGATAAGGACAGTATATTATTGCCTATAGAGCAATTAAAAGATGCATTTCTATATATGCATGATGCACAGCGGAATATTTGCCGACTGGCATCAAGTATAAGTGCGTTGTCCAATTATACCAGTAAAGTGGTCAGGTGATGCGGATTCCAAACGGCATTTGGAAGTATTGCCTTAAAAGAGGGGATGTACCCCAGGTCGCCTCTCAAAATAAGACGCCGTATTATCAGGCGCAGGCCTGGTTGGCAAGCGGACAAAAGGGTTCTTCTTTTCTGCTCGTGACAGAGGGAGAGGAAAATGGCTGCAGAGATCAGCCAGTTCCAAGGAACAGAAACTCTTTTCCGCCTCTGCCAAGCCCTCAGTATGACGCTAGGGCTTTACAAGTTCAGGCACGGTGGGGTCCCGTTCTCAATGAATTTCAGTGCGCAGTGGGCTCACTCGCAAGTAGACCCCTGGATCCTTCTGGTAATATTTCAGGGGTACAAATTGGAATTCGAGACGTATCCCCCTCGCCGTTTCCAAAGGTCTGTTTTACCGACGTCTCCCGCTGACAGGGAGGCAGTTTTGGAAACCATTCACAAGCTGTATTCCCAGCAGGTGATAATCAAGGTACCCCTCCTGCAACAGGGAACGGGGTATTATTCCACACTATTGTGGTACCGAAGCCAGACGGCTCGGGGAGACCGATTTTAAAATCTAAAATCTAAAATCTTTGAACACTTGCATACAGAGGTTCAAATTCAAAATTGAGTCACTCAGAGCAGTGATTGCAAACCTGGAAGAAGGGGACTACATGATGTCTCGGGACATCAAGGATGCTTACCTTCATGTCAAAATTTACCCTTCTCACCAAGGGTATTTCAGGTTATGGTACAGAACTGTCACTATCAGTTCGGACGCTGCCGTAGGGATGGTCCACGGCACCCCGGGTCTTTACTGAAGTAATGACCGTAATGATGATATTCCTTCGAAGGAAGGGAATTTTAGTTATCCGTTACTTGGACGATTCCCTGATAAGGGTAAGATCCAGGGAACAGTTGGAGATCGGTGTAACACTATATCAGGTAGTGTTGCGGCAGCACGATTGGATTCTCAATATTCCAAAATCGCAGCTGGTTCCGACGACTTGTCTTCTGTTCCTAGGGATGATCCTGGACACAGTCCAGAAAGAAGGTGTTTCTCCCGGAGGAGAAAGCCAGGGAGTTATCCGAGCTAGTCAGGAACCTCCTAAAACCGAACCAAGTCTCAGTGCATCAATGCACAAGGGTTCTGGGTAAAAATGGTGGCTTCCTACGAAGCAATCCCATTCGGCAGATTCCACGCAAGACTTTCCAGTGGAACCTACTGGACAAATGGTCCGGGTCGCATCTTCAGATGTTTCAGCGGATAACCCTGTCACCGGGGACAAGGGTATCCCTCCTGTGGTGGTTGCAGAGTGCTCATCTTCTAGAGGGCCGCAGATTCGGCATTCGGGACTGGGTCCTGGTGGCCACGGATGCCAGCCTGCGAGGCTGGGGAGCAGTCACACAGGGAAGGAATTTCCAGGGCTTATGGTCAAGCCTGGAGACATCTCTTCATATAAACATTCTGGAACTAAGGGCCATTTACAATGCCCTAAGTCAAGCGAAACCCCTGCTTCAGGGTCAGGCGGTATTGATCCAATCGGACAACATCACGTCAGTCGCCCACGTAAACAGACAGGGCGGCACGGGAAGCAGGGGGGCAATGGCAGAAGCTGCAAGGATTCTTCGCTGGGCGGAAAATCATGTGATAGCACTGTCAGCAGTGTTCATTCCGGGAGTGGACAACTGGGAAGCAGACTTCCTCAGCAGACACGACCTTCACCCGGGAGAGTGGGGACTTCACCCAGAAGTCTTCCACCTGATTGTAAACCGTTGGGAAAAACCAAAGGTGGACATAATGGCGTCCCGTCTAAACAAAAAACTAGACAGATATTGCGCCAGGTCAGGGGACCCTCAGGCAATAGCGGTGGACGCTCTGGTAACACCGTGGGTGTACCAGTCAGTGTATGTGTTCCCTCCTCTGCCTCTCATACCAAAAGTACTGAGAATCATAAGAAGGAGAGGAGTAAGAACTATACTCGTGGTTCCGGATTGGCCAAGAAGGACTTGGTATCCGGAACTTCAAGAGATGCTCACGGACGAACCGTGGCCTCTACCTCTAAGAAAGGACCTGCTCCAGCAGGGGCCTTGTCTGTTCCAAGACTTACCGCGGCTGCGTTTGACGGCTTGGCGGTTGAACGCCGGATCCTGAAGGAAAAAGGCATTCCAGATGAAGTCATCCCTACCCTGGTCAAGGCCAGGAAGGACGTAACCGCAAAACATTATCACCGCATTTGGCGAAAATATGTTGCGTGGTGGGAGGCCAAGAAGGCCCCTACAGAGGAATTTCAACTGGGTCGTTTCCTCCATTTCCTGCAAACAGGACTGTCTATGGGCCTAAAATTAGGGCCCATTAAGGTTCAAATTTCGGCCCTGTCGATTTTCTTCCAAAAGGAACTGGCTTCAGTGCCTGAAGTTCAGACATTTGTAAAAGGGGTACTGCATATACAGCCTCCTTTTGTGCCTCCAGTGGCACCTTGGGATCTCAATGTTGTGTTGAGTTTCCTAAAGTCACATTGGTTTGAACCACTCACCACTGTGGACTTAAAATATCTCACATGGAAGGTGACGATGCTGTTAGCCCTGGCTTCAGCCAGGCGTGTGTCAGAACTGGCGGCTTTATCATATAAAAGCCCTTATTTAATATTTCATTCTGACAGGGCAGAATTGAGGACTTCTCCTCAATTTCTACCTAAGGTGGTTTCTGCATTTCACATGAAGCAACCTATTGTGGTACCTGCGGCTACTAAGGACTTGGAGGATTCCAAGTTGCTTGACGTGGTCAGGGCCCTGAAAATATATGTTTCCAGGACGGCTGGAGTCAGAAAATCTGACTCGCTGTTTATCCTGTATGCACCCAACAAACTGGGTGCTCCTGCTTCTAAGCAGACGATTGCTCGTTGGATTTGTAGTACAATTCAGCTTGCACATTCTGTGGCAGGCCTGCCACAGCCAAAAATCTTAAAATGCCCACTCCACAAGGAAGGTGGGCTCATCTTGGGCAGCTGCCCGAGGGGTCTCGGCTTTACAACTTTGCCGAGCAGTTACTTGGTCAGGAGCAAATACGTTTGTAAACTTCTACAAATTTGATACCCTGGCTGAGGAGGACCTGGAGTTCTCTCATTCGGTGCTGCAGAGTCATCCGCACTCTCCCGCCCGTTTGGGAGCTTTGGTATAATCCCCATGGTCCTTACGGAGTTCCCAGCATCCACTAGGACGTCAGAGAAAATAAGAATTTACTTACCGATAATTCTATTTCTCGTAGTCCGTAGTGGATGCTGGGCGCCCATCCCAAGTGCGGATTGTCTGCAATACTGGTACATAATTATTGTTACCAAAAAATTCGGGTTATTGTTGTAGTGAGCCATCTTTTATAGAGGCTTCTCTATTATCATGCTGTTAACTGGATTCAGATCACAAGTTGTACAGTGTGATTGGTGTGGCTGGTATGAGTCTTACCCGGGATTCAAAATCCTTCCTTATTGTGTACGCTCGTCCGGGCACAGTATCCTAACTGAGGCTTGGAGGAGGGTCATAGGGGGAGGAGCCAGTGCACACCAGGTGATCCTAAAGCTTTCTTTAGATGTGCCCTGTCTCCTGCGGAGCCGCTATTCCCCATGGTCCTTACGGAGTTCCCAGCATCCACTACGGACTACGAGAAATAGAATTATCGGTAAGTAAATTCTTTTTTTCTGACCGTTCATTCTCTGTCTCCTCTCATGACTCCACCTCCCCCTCACTTCCACTAACTGTAGGGGTACCCCAAGGTTCTGTCCTTGGTCCTCTTCTCTTCTCTCTCTATACGTCCTCACTAAGTAAGCTCATTAGTTCTTTTGGTTTCCAATATCATCTCTATGCTGATGACACTCAAATCTATCTTTCCTCTCCAGACCTCTCCCCTACTCTCCTCACTCGTATCTCCAACTGTCTCTCTGCTATCTCTTTCTGGATGTCCCAGCTCTTTCTTAAACTTAACATGTCTAAGACCGAGCTGATCATCTTCCCTCCCTCCCGCATAACTTCACCTCCTACAATCTCATTATCTATTGATGGCACTACTATCTCCTCTACCCCCCAAGTGCGCTGTCTTGGAATAATCCTTGACTCCTCCCTCTCCTTCAAACCACACATTCAGCACCTCTCACAAACCTGCCGTTTTCATCTAAAAAATATTTCCAGGATCAGACCCTTTCTGACCCAGGATGCTACTAAGACTCTTATCCACTCACTGGTCATCTCCAGACTGGACTACTGTAATCTCTTCCTGACTGGCATTCCTGACAAATACCTCTCTCCACTCCAATCTATCCTCAATGCTGCTTCCCGGCTCATTTTCCTCACCAAACGCACTACGTCCACCTCTCCTCTCTTACTAGTCCTTCACTGGCTCCCCTTCCCTTTCAGAATCCATTTCAAGCTTCTCACACTTGCTTACAAAGCCCTCACCCACTCCTCTCCCATCTACATCTCTGATCTTATCTCGCTTTACACTCCCACCCGTCCTCTTCGCTCTGCTAATGCACACCGACTCCTGCCTACGGATTACTTCCTCCCACTCCTACCTCCAAGATTTTTCACGTGCTGCACCACTTCTCTGGAATTCCCTACCTCTCCCCCTCAGACTCTCCTCCTCTCTACAAAACTTCAAACGGGCTCTCAAGACCCACTTCTTCACCAAACCCAGCCAAATCTCATCCTAAACCTCTGTTCCACGCTCTCTATGTACCCCATCTGTCTCACCCCTGTCTGTCTACCCCTCCCTTTTAGAATGTAAGCTCTCACGAGCAGGGCCCTCTTCCCTCATGTGCTTACTCTTTTCTTACTTTAATAATCTTCAGCTGCACCAAATCCAGCAGTCTTCTGCCACCTGATACTTATTCCAGTGCCATCTGCTGATGTAGCTATGTTTATTTACCCTGTACTTGTCCTATATTGTCGTCAACTGTAAGTTGCTGTTTTCCTGTTTGATTATTTGTTTATGTACTCTGTAATTGGGCACTGCGGAACCCTTGTGGTGCCATATAAATAAAGGATAATAATAATAATAAATAATATAATATATAGCAGTACGGTACAGTAGGCCACTGCTCTACCTACCTCTGTGTCGTCAAGTATACTATCCATCCATACCTGTGGTGCATTTTAGAAAAAAACATCTCGGGAGAGCAATCTATAAATCCATAATTTTTCAGACAGCAACAGTGGGTATTGTAATAGTCACCCAATCCATCACTTTTATAGGGTTACATGCACCCACATGCTACAGCCTGTCTCAATAATTTTACTGTCACGCTGTGTGTGTTTGTGTTTTTATTTGGGTATTTTTTGTTGTTGTAGAACTACAGGTACCAGCAAGCCCGTTATTTCCCCGCCTGCTGGTACTTGAGGTTCTCCAAGTACCAGCAAGCGGGGGAGGCTTGCTGAGCCTTGTAGTTCCACAACAAAAAAAACAATATTCTTTTTTACACACATGGCTATCAGCCCGGCACCCACCACCCAGGGGTGCTGGGGACAGCCTCGGGCTTCACCTCTGGCCCTTGGGTGCCTCGAGGGGAGGAACCTCTTGATTTAAGGGGTCCCCACTCCTCCAGGGAACCCCGGCCAGGGTTGACTAGTTGGAGGGGTAATGCCAGGGACGCAGGGACCTACATAAAAGTGTCCCCCGGCTGTGGCATTATCTCTCTGGCTAGTGGAGCCCGGTGCTGGTTTTAAAAATATGGGGGGCCCCTACATCTTTTGTCCCACGTATTTTTGGAACCTGGACCGTTCTAAGAGCCCGGTGCTGGTTGTCTAAATACGGGGAACCCCTGTCCAATTTTCCCCCCAGTATTTAAATAACCAGGACCGGCTCAAAGAGCCCGAGGCTGGTTATACTAAGGAGGGGGGACCTCACGCATTTTTTTTAACCCATTCAGACCCTTCTCCTTTAAGTTAATGGAAGCCCTGGACAACAAAATTGCATTCATGTCCTCCTCCCTCACCCTTCCCAGTCCCAAACACTCATTTTTTTTTCTTTAAAAATGTATAATATATAACAAGAACAATGAGCAGGCAGGCAGCGGGCATTGGCGGCATCGGACTGAGATAGAAATTAGTGGTGGAGGGCTGGGTCAGTTGATTGTGGGAGAGTTTGTAAGCCATTGGCGGTGGCAGCGGGTATCGGCTCAGAGGCAGTAGCGGGCATTGGCTAAGGGTCATCGGCAGGATTCGGCGGAAATTATGGCTGTAGTGCCTCACTAGCCACTGAACTCACCGCACGCCACTGCGGGACAGATGTTACATGCAGAGAGAGGTAGATTTGGGAGGGGGAATGTCCTAGCATAACTGTTAATTGCAGTGTAATACTGTAATTCAGCTGTGCAGCATTTGTGGCTAAATGTCAAAGAAGACAGTATTTACCCTGCATGCAAAACAATAAATGTATTTGAACATACCTCCCAACTATACCAATTTTTGCAGGACAGTCACTTTTTTTGGGAATGTCCAGCTAACCCAAACAACCCCTCCCCCCCCCCTGTGGGGGCCGCAGTGTCCCATAGTCATGGGGAAGGGGGGGGGGGGGGGGGTGGAAGGCTCCCTGTAGCTTGTTGCTCTGCAAATATGCACATTGTGGGTAATTTAGACCTGATCGCTAGGGTGTGTTTTGTGCATCCCTGTAATCAGGTAGTTGCCGCCTACAGCGGAAGGGAAAATTTGCTGTGCAGGTGTGTGATCACATGTGCACAAGAGCTGCACAGCTCAGCACTTACTCAGCCATTGAGGTGACGTCACAAATCCTCCCACAAAACGCCGGGTCCCTCCAGTGTTTTTCCGGACACTCCCTAGAAACATTCAGTTGCCACCCACACAAACACCCTCTTCTTGTCAATCTTCTTGTGATCTCCGGACCGTCGCACTTACGCATTGTGGCGCATACGCATGTGCAGTGCAGACCTGATTGCCCGCTGGGTGAAAATAAATTGAAGCGATCTGGTCTGAATAAGCCTCAATGTCTATTCACGGGAGACAGAGGGGCTGGGGCATGGCCAGCAGCTCACAGAGCACCTATAATGACAAAAATGGGAGACATGGCTCATGATCGCGATATACCTGCGAAGGTACGCCCTCTACTGATTGACAGGCAGAGGCATTCGCATTTTCTGCGGGGCACCCGGAGAAAATGTAGGCACACGCACAGGATGGACCCTGCGTATATGCCCCCATCCTCTTCATAGTTTTTGCGGTTGTAACGCGTATTACGATCCAAACTATGTCTTATATACACGAGCAGTGTGAAAATGGGGGTAATTCGATGGGGGTAATTCCAAGTTGATCGCAGCAGGAATTTTGTTTGCAGTTGGGCAAAACCATGTGTACTGCAGGGGAGGCAGATATAACATGTGCAGAAAGAGTTAGATTTGGGTGAGTTATTTTGTTTCTGTGCAGGGTAAATACTGACTGCTTTATTTTTACACTGCAAATTAGATTGCAGATTGAACACACCACACCCAAATCTAACTCTCTCTGCACATGTTAAATCTGCCTTCCCTGCAGTGCACATAGGTGGTCATTCCGAGTTGTTCGCTCGGTAATTTTCTTCGCATCGCAGCGATTTTCCGCTTAATGCGCATGTGCAATGTTCGCACTGCGACTGCGCCAAGTAAATTTGCTATGCAGTTAGGAATATTACTCACGGTTTTTTCATCGTTCTGGTGATCGTAATGTGATTGACAGGAAGTGGGTGTTTCTGGGCGGAAACAGACCGTTTTAGGGGCGTGTGGGAAAAAATGCTACCGTTTCTGGGAAAAACGCGGTAATGGCTGGAGAAACGGAGAAGTGTCTGGGCGAACGCTGGGTGTGTTTGTGACGTCAAACCAGGAACGACAAGCACTGAACTGATCGCACTGGCAGAGTAAGTCTCGAGCTACTCAGAAACTGCACAGAGATGTCTTATCGCAATATTGCAAATCTTTCGTTCGCAATTTTAAGATGCTAAGATTCACTCCCAGTAGGCGGCGGCTTAGCGTGTGCAATGCTGCTAAAAGCAGCTTGCGAGCGAACAACTCGGAATGAGGGCCATGGGGGGTAATTCTGAGTTGATCGCAGCAGGATTTTTGTTAGCAGTTGGGCAAAACCATGTGCACTGCATTTACGAACAGATGATTTTTTATATAAATTTTAAAATGTTAGTAAATGTGTGTTTTTTTTTCAACCTGGAAGCCCAACATCGATTAAGATCGATCTTAAATAGACCCCTGGGTTTTAAGGATAACCATGGTTGAGTCCAATGGTTAATTCACATTGACCGAAGTTCTAATTAAGTCACCTGTGCTCAAGCATGATATCCTTAAAATCTGGATTGCAATGACAGCATTTGGGAACTATGCCTAAGGGTTTAATTTTTACATTTATCCACTGACCATAAATCTACCTACAATATCCCTGTAACTGTTATGATTACAGTATTTCACTAAATAATTTAATTTGCTGAACCTTCTGTAAAAAGAAATATTAAGATGCTGTAATTCCCAGATGCAGCAAATTTGTTAGCTAGTGGGCAAAACCATGTGCACTGCAGGGATGGGGGGGGGGCAGATATAACATTTGCAGAGAGGTTTAGGTGGGTTATATTGTTTGTGTGCAGGGTAAATACTGGCTGTTTTGTTTTTACACTGCAATTTAGATTTCAGTTTGAACACACCGCACCAAAATCTAACTCTCTCTGCACATATTATACACCCCCCCCCCCCTGCAGTGTACATGGTTTTAGCTAATAAATTTGCTGCTGTGATCAGATCTGAGTTAAGCCCTATGTATTTGGCACTGGCAAAGGGTTAGAGGCCTTGCTGTAGAGCTCACACCTTTCTTATCATGCATTGTAATATTTCCTATGTCCTGATGTTGTGCTCTCTGCTCCATCCAAGTAAACAGCAATGTAGCGTGGCTATCAAAGAGCGTGAAGATTGCAGATTTCCTGGGATTAATGCTAAAGAATGCTATTATAGAGGCTGCTGCTTTAATTCAAGTGTCACTGGGGTTAAATGGTGTTTTTACCTTAAAAACACAGGTAGAGTATGCAGTACAGTGGTAGAGTGGGAGCATGTAGTGCTATTGATTACAGATTTGATGGAGCTTAAACATGGATAAGGTCCATAGCTATAAGAGTTTATCTTGTGTATCCTTTATTCTTAGTCATGGTCAGATAAGATTAGAAAATACCATTTAAGTGGAAATTTCCTGTTAGCTGTTTCAGCTAAATTGCACCAGTTAAAAAAAAAAAAAAAACTAAGCTGCTGTAATTCCTGGATGTTTCCTTACTGCATCAACAGGAAGTGACAAGAAACAATGTAATGTGGAACCGTACAGCAGAAGGGATTGCGGCTACCCCACAATAAGTGCAGCGGAATGTAAGAAGAGGAATTGTTGCTTTGACTGCAGCATTCCCGGGGTTAACTGGTGTTTCTTCAAGTCACAAGGTATGGAGCTGCTGTATAGTTACTCGCAAGTCAGTAGTTGTATGATGCTCACACCTGTTAAGCTGGATACACACAGAATGCCCTACACAGGGGGTGAAATGAGCGCCCCCCCACCCCCCGTACGCTCAGTACACATCACGCTGTGCTGAGTGGGGGGAGAGATGTGTGCTGAGCAGTTCGCTCAGCACAAATCTCCCCAAAATCGGGCCGTGAATACGGACCTTTAAACTGGATCCACACTTAGATTATCTGTCCAATTTTTTTTTTCTAGTTGAAGCAAAATTATGCTAATATGTGGCAGCAAATGACAATTGACCATTTGCTCACAAACACTGGAAAACATCCAAAAATGGTCATTTAGATAAATTGGTTAAATCCATTTCATTTAGCTAATTTATCCAAACTACCTTTATTGTATCTTTGTGGGTGAATGATGTGTGGGTCAGTGTTGAGGGTGGTGGAGGAGATGGGTAATAGGCACAGCAGGGTGTGGACAGTCAAATAGTGTGCTTAGAGGTTCAGAGTCATTGTATGAGACTCTGGCAACAGTGACTTGATGAGTCTGGTGTCCATAGGGTGGGACGCACTAACCTTTTTATGCTATTGAAATAGTTCTCCTCCTGACCGACGCAGTTCCTTGCTCCGAGGTTGGTGTATTGTCCTGTTGCAGCGCCTCTCCACTGTGGTCACAGTGAGCTGTGTGGTGTTGCTGGCGCATGCCAATCTCCCCCCAACCTCCCTCTGGCATTTCAGACCTACGTACGCATGATGGGATCTTGTATGATATGCGCGTGTACTGTAGAGATGAAAGTGGCGGTGAGGAGGCAGATCGTGAGATGGGGAAACTTTGTGGACTGTTAGCGAAGGGGAGCACTGGGCAATCTGAGTTGCAAAGAGGGCAGCAGAAGAGGTTATTGCATGTGCACTGGTGACAGGTCCATCCTTGGTGGCTAGCCTCAGTGGTAAAGGGGTACATGAGCTAGTGTCCCTTGGTCAGCCATGTACCATGGCCACCTCCCTACCTCCTATATATTCTCCCTAATCTGTCACTTTGTTACGGTCTGCTGCTGGCACTGGTGTATCGTCCTGCAGATGCCGTCTCCGCCCATTGATGTGACTTCCCCCAGAGTTAGCCACACAGAGTGACAGATCTGGGAAAATATATAGGAGATCATTACTTTCACTTGCAGCCTACCTTATTTTTTGCAGCCTAGCATGCTCCTGACCCCTTCTCTCACTAATACTTATACAACATTCATGAACTCATCTTAAGGTTTCTTTATTATTCAGTCACACTGTCTTGGATCCAAACCATTTCCTGTGGCATTGCAGTCAAACAATTGAGCTATTTACCCTTGCATAGAAAGGTATAATCTAAGCTAGAGAATTCTATTTGGAGCTCACCTTGTACTTTGTGAAGAAATAATCAGCATTGTGGCTGAGCAGGTATATGGAGTGTGTGGCTGCACACTGCATTGATCTGCTGAGTTGCAATGCTAATAATATTTTTTTGCAAAGTACCAATAGCTTCATATAATGTTCACAATTTTTATGCAGGATCAAGTAGCTCAATGGGTAGGGTGTTTGATTAGAATTCAACAGGTTATAGATTTGAATCCTGGGTATGGTAGTCTGAGGTGTTATTTAATAAAGTGTGTTTATATATTAGTCACACATGGCTTACTTGTACAAATGGCATGTCACCAGTTAGTGCTGACTGCTGATATGCCATTTGCACAAGCAAGCCATGTGTGACTGTATATGCATTTAAGGAGGGCCCCCCGGCAATAACACAAACCATTGAGTGTCAAGTATACTAGATATATCTTCATATCTCATGTGCTTTCTCTGAGACCAATCTTGTTATGCCCCTTCCCCACGAGGCATGCGCCTTTTGTCCATATTGCAAAAATAGTGGGGGGGGGGGGGCATATAATTCTCTGTCACAGGGCACTAAAAAGTCTAGTTATGGCTCTGGTATGCATTATGTAATCTGGCAGACCATCTCTCCAACACTGGCTGATTGGAATAGAAATCCGGTTATCTATGTGAGCAAATGACCATCAACGATTTACTCTCAAACACTAGAAAATGGACAAAAATGGTCCCCTAAACAAATTTGTTACATTTTGGGTTTAACCAATTTGTGTAATGACCATTTTTGACCACTTTTCTAGTGTTTGGGAGCAAGTGGTTAATCGACATTTGCTCCTATACATTACCAGATTTTTATTCCATCCATCCAGACTGGATAGATAGCCTAACAGATAATTGTGTAGTGTACGCCCAGGATAACTGTCAGTTATGCTTTCTTTTATGATGGCACACAAATGGGTGGGCAGATCCAGGGCAAGCACTGCCCACTCATGCATAGTTGTCAACTGATGTGAAGTTCCAGGGGGCAATCTCAGTTATAAATAAAAGTATCTGGAAATTGTCCCTAGTTTAATAAAAAAAAAAAAAAATTGATCAACTCCATTTATTTAGTATGATATCCCAGGTGATAGGATGCCGGCAGTCAGAATAACATGCTTTATTAAATAACACATCTCAAACTACAATACCCAGGATTCAAACCTATAACCTGTTGAATTCTAATCAAACACCCTACCCATTGAGCTATTTGATCCTGCATAAAAATTGTGAACATTATATGAAGCTATTGGTACTTTGAAAAAAAAAAGTATCAGCATTGCAACGCAGCAGATCCATGCATTTTGCAGCCACACACTACATGTATCTGCTCAGCCACAATGCTGATTATTTCTTCACAAAGTACAAGGTGAGCTCCAAATAGAATTCTCTATCTTAGAATTATACCTTTCTATGCCAAACCTAGAAGTCGGGCCCCCCACCCTGGGATCCCCCAGAGGGAGGCCCGCCCCGTCATGCGGCAGGCTTGTCCGTTTTGGAAGCAGGCTGACGGGCAGTCCAGGCTTGCTTCAGTCTGGGCTTGGCAGGTCTGGAAGCATGAGCTTGCTTTGGGTATGCCTGACCATGGGTACGCTTTACCTGGAGGATGAAAGGGCCAAGGAAAAGTACTTTTAGCCTTCTGCGTGGTAGGAGTCATACTAGGTAGGCAAGTTGTTTTAGCAGTAGCCAGATCAGCTACAATCTTATTGAGGTCTTCTCCAAAGAGAGTGTCTCCCTTGAAAGGAAGCACCTCCTGGGTTTTCTTGGAATCCATATCCACCGACCAGGATCTCAACCAGCTGTATAAAGTATTACCTTGGAACTGGCTCTCCACTCCCCATTATCTGGTTATCATGACTTCCTCCGCCAGTTTCCAGACTCGCTTGCTGAAGCTCGGCCACTTCTTCCTAGCAGCAGGCTCCTGGATCACTGGGCAGCAGAGGTGCTTGGGAGCCGGATGGGGGAGGAGAAATAAGGCATGCAGCCTTTGGCACCCACACACAACCACACACACCCACACACACCAAAAAAGAACATATCCCAGTTTAACATAACGCTATGTGGTGCAAGGTATGGAGCTGGTCACTTGTATCAGACCTCTGACATTTGCCTTTTCACCTATATTGCATACTTTTTCTTGCAGGTTGTGTCTTAATTCAAGAAGTGTTCTAAGTACTTCAGCTTAGTATCTTTACTGACCCCTCTTTACCCCACACTACATAACTGACCCCTCTATACCCTACACTACATCACTGACCTTTCTATAACCATCACTGCATTACTGACCCCTCTTTACAGTACACTGACCTCTATATACCTGCTAGTACATCCCTGATGCCTATATTCCCTACGCTACATCCCTGACATCTCTATTCCCTACGCCACATCCCTGACGCCTCTATTCCCTACGCCACATCCCTGACGCCTCTATTCCCTACGCCACATCCCTGACGCCTCTATTTCCTACGCCACATCCCTGACGCCTCTATTTCCTACGCCACATCCATGACGCCTCTATTCCCTACGCCACATCCCTGACGCCTCTATTCCCTACGCCACATCCCTGACGCCTCTATTCCCTACGCCACATCCCTGACGCCTCTATTCCCTACGCCACATCCCTGACGCCTCTATTCCCTACGCTACATCCCTGACGCCTCTATTCCCTACGCTACATCCCTGACGCCTCTATACAGTACAATGCATTACTGATCCCTCTAGACCATACATCCTCATTACATCAGAGAGTTAGTGAAACACTGGAAAAAATAAGGGTATAAGTGGACTACAGAAACTGATGCTCTAAACAAAGGAGAGAGAGAGAGAGAGTAAAGCACAAGGGAAAGTGGGCAATTGGAACACCATAGAGAGAGGAGAGATAGAAATGCCTGAAAAAGTAAAGGGGGTTGGGTATGGCATCCGGCGCTCGGGATTCCAGAGGTCACATGATCCCCAATCCTAATACTAACCCTCTGGGGGGTGGCGGATAGGGCTAACCCTCAGGGGGTGGCAGCTAGGGCTACCCCCCCCCCTCCTAGTGCCTTCCCTTACACCACCTCCCCTGGTCCGACTCCTAACCCTCCCTCCAATACTCACCTTCGGGATGTTGGCTGTCTGTGTGCCGGCACCAGTCTCCCAAGTGGTGTCAGGATTCCAACATCGGTCAAATGACCGCCGGTATACCGTCTGCCAGGATGGTAAATGTATCCTGAGGACAGGTAGTGAGTGTGGAGGGATAGGTGGTTCAGTAAAATGTAACGGCTCAAACTGCGATCATTCACTGATAAATTGATTTATAGCTCTCCCTTTTTAACCATTGCAATTATAAAAGCAATGTTTTTAAAACTTTTAAATAAAGCTTGTTAGCATCCCCAGCACACTGTATATGCTGGGAGATGTAGTTCTCAATATGAAAACATTTAATTACTGTATGAACTCTAATCCCCCAACTGAAACCTGGATGGTGCTCCTGGCAAGTGACATCCTGGCCAATTTTATTTATTATTTATTTATTACCAGTTATTTATATAGCGCACACATATTCCGCAGCGCTGTACAGAGAATATTTGCCCATTCACATCAGTCCCTGCCTCAGTGGAGTTTACAATCTATATTCCCTATCACATGTACACACAGACACATTAACACTAGGGTTAATTTTTGTTGGGAGCCAATTAACCTACCAGTATATTTTTGGATTGTGGGAGGAAACCGGAGTACCCGGAGGAAACCCACGCAAGTACGGGGAGAATATACAAACTCTACACAGTTAGGGCCATGGTGGGAATCGAATCCATGACCTCAGTGCTGTGAGGCAGTAATGCTAACCATTACACCATCCGTACTGCCCAAAGGGGTAGATACGCCCCTGAGGGTCAGGGCCAGCAACAGAAATCTTGGGCCCCAGTACACTGATATCTCTGGGGCCCCCTTAAGCCCCCCTTAACTTGGCAGAGGAATCTTTAAAAAAAAAATGGAGCCTTTGACTCGGACCGTCAGTGAGGCCGGCAGGTGGTTTTCATACTGGGCTTATCCAGCTCTTCGGTGGCGGTGGCAGGGACATTCAGAAAAGGGCCAGCACAGCAACATGCATAATAATGGCAATACAGTATGGACCACAGGGACTGGACAAAGTGATGGGGTAAAAGGAGGGGGGAGGGTTTAGTTGGCCTGTTGACACTGCAGCATACTTACGACTGCAAGGGATATAGGACTCTTGAGTTCACGGGCCAATTTCATGGCAGTCTCGGATAGGAGGGCATTGTGGATTCACCAAGGGAATGCTGATGCTGACTCCAAGAAGAAAGGGAGTCTCTTCCCTATGAAGGTGAAGCCTTGTTTGGCGACGGCCTAGTTAATTTGATCTCGGCAGCTCCCGCAGGTAAGTCAACCTTCTTGCCCTATGTTCCCTCTCAACGGATGAAGACGCATCATTATCTACCACAGTCATTTTGGCCCAATAGATATGCAAGAAGTTAAGATTCCCCTTTCTTTGCAGGTAGAGGAAGGAGAAGGAAGAGGTCTGTAGCCTCTTCAAGATCGCAGGAGCAGAGATTGTCCTCTGCTTCTGCCAAATCCACTGCATGACGCTGGGGCTTTCTTGCAGGAGCCCACACCAGTGGGGGCACGTCTAAAACTCTTCAGTCAGTTCTGGATTCATTCGGACCTGGACTCGTGGGTTTTACAAATAGTGTCCCAAGGGTACAAACTGGGGTTTCAAGACGTTCCCCCTCACCGATTGTTCAAATTGGCCTTAGTCAGCAGGGAGAAGGTTTTTATTCAAGCCTCTTCGTGGTCCCGAAGCCGGACGGCTCAGTCAGACAAATCTAAAATCTGAAATCCCTCAATTTCTTCCTAAAGAAATTCAATTTCAAGATGGAATCTCTCAGGGTAGTGATCTCCAGTCCGGAGGAAAGAGATTTCATGGTTTTGGTAGACATAAAGGATGCCTACTTACATGTTCCCATTTAGCCACTGCATCAAGCTACCTAAGGTTTGCAATTCAGGATTGTCATTACCAATTTCAGACATTGCCGTTTGGTCTGTCCACGGCTCCGAGGATTTTCACCAGGGTGATGGCGGAAATGATGGTTCTCCTTCGCAAGCAAGGAGTCACAATTATCCCGTACTTGGATGATCTCCTGATAAAGGCGAGATCCAGGGACCAGTTGGTGCAAAACATTGCACTCTCCCTGACAGTTCTTCAACAACATGGTTGGCTCCTACACTTGCCAAAATCGCAGTTGGTCCCAATGACGCGGTAGTTGTTTTTGGGAGTCATACTGGACACAGAAGAGGTTTTCTTCCAGGGGAAAGGCTATGGAGATCCAGAGTCTGGTCAAACAAATTCTGAAACCAGCAAGAGTGTTAATCCATCAATGCATTCGGTTGCTGGGGAAGATGGTTGTGGCCTACGAGGCCATTCAGTTTGGCAGGTTCCATGCCAGAGTGTTCCAGTGGGACCTGTTGGACAAGTGGTCCGGATCCCACCTACACATGCACCGGAGGATAATCCTGTCTTCCAAGACCAGAATCTCACTCCATTGGTGGCTGCACAGTTCTCACCTCCTAGAGGGGCGATGGTTCGGGATCCAGCACTGGATCCTAGGGACCACAGATGCAACCCTCCGAGGCTGGGGAGCAGTCACACAGGGGGAAAACGTCCAAGGAAGATGGTCAAGTCAGGAAAGTTGTCTCCACATAAATGTTCTGGAGTTAAGGGCCATTTAATAACTGCAGACACAGTACACACTGGGACGGGTGCCCAGCATCCTCTACAGACTAAGAGAAAAGGATTTACCGGTAGGTATTAAAATCCTAGTTTCTCTAACGTCCTAGAGGATGCTGGGGACTCCGTAAGGACCATGGGGATAGACGGGCTCCGCAGAGTTCATGATCTTCACTGAGGTAACGCACAGCACTGCAGCTGTGCGCCATTGCTCCCATACACCTCACATACTCCGGTCACTGTAAGGGTGCAGGGCGCAGGGGGGGCACCCTGGGCAGCAATATAAACCTCTTTTTGGCAAAAATATAACATATATACAGCTGGGCACTGTATATATGTATGAGCCCCCGCCAATTTTACAGTTTAAGCGAGACAGAAGCCCGCCGCCGAGGGGGCAGGGCTTCTCCCTCAGCACTCACCAGCGCCATTTTTTCTCCACAGCACCGCTGAGAGGAAGCTCCCCGGACTCTCCCCTGCTTATACCACGGTAGAGAAGATGGTTGAAAAGAGGGGGGGGGGCACAAAATTTGGCGCAAATTACATACAGCAGCGCTACTGGACAAACATTAAGATACTGTGTTATTCCTGGGTTATATAGCGCTGGGGTGTGTGCTGGCATACTCTCTCTCTGTCTCTCCAAAGGGCCTTGTGGGGAAACTGTCTCCAGAAAAAGCATTCCCTGTGTGTGTGGTGTGTCGGTACACGTGTGTCGACATGTCTGAGGAAGAAGGCTATATTAGAGAGGATTGGGAGCAAATGAATGTGGTGTCCTCGCTGACACCTGATTGGATGGATATGTGGAATGCTTTAAATGCTAGTGTAAACTCATTGTACAAAAGATTAGACAAGGCTGAAGCTTTGGGACAGTCAGGGTCTCAACCCATGCCTGATCCTATGTTGCAGGGACTGTCAGGGTCTCATAAGCGCCCACTATCCCAGATTGTTGACACAGATACCGACATGGATTCTGACTCCAGTGTCGATTACGATGATGCAAAGTTACAGCCAAAATTGGCAAAATCCATTCGATATATGATTATGGCAATAAAAGATGTTTTGCACATCACAGAGGAACCCCCTGTCCCTGACAAGAGGGTACATATGTACAAGGGAAAGAAGCCTGAGGTAACCTTTGAGGGGGTCACACGAGCTGAACGAGTTATGTGAAAAAGCTTGGGAATCTCCAGATAAAAGACTGCAGATTTCCAAAAGGATTCTTATGGCGTATCCTTTTCCATCAACGGATAGGTTACGATGGAAATCCTCCCCTAGGATGGACAAAGCATTAACACGCACAGCTACAGTTGGAAAATCAAATTTTTACCTTATGTTCCCTCACAGCATAAGAAAGCTATGCATTTTCAAATGCAGTCCTTTCGGTCACAAAGAAACAAGAAAGTGCGAGGTGCGTCCTTTCTTGCCAGAGGTAGGGGCAGAGGAATAAAGCTGCACAACACAGCTAGTTCCCAGGAACAGAAGTCCTCCCCGGCCTCTACAAAATCTACCTCATGATGCTGGGGCTCCACTGGCAGAGTCCGGCCCATGTGATGTCATGCAGCTGCTCTGACCACACCTCCTGTTTCTCCGTTGCCGACCCCATTTTGAAACCGTGCCCCCGCACCGCTCCATCTCCGACTTGGAAATGGAGTGTTGTTGACCCCCCTCCCCCCCCCCCCCCCCCCCTTCACCGATTCACAGGCAGAGGCGATCGCATTATCTGTGGGGTGCCGCAGAAAATGCAGGCGGATGCGTATGCTCTTAGCAGTTTTTGCAGTTGGATTGCGATCCAACCTGAATCAGGTCCCATTACCTATCACAATGCACTGCGGGTAGTACAAAATGGGGTTAATATAGGAGAAAAAACCCCAGAGCTGTGCTCCTTAACTCCCCCTGGTGGCTAGTGGAGCGGCTGCCCAGTAATCAGTGTCCACGCCAGTGCGCACACGGCCCGCCCCCATCAGCGGCCTCCTGATCCCGGAGGGTGGTGTGTGTGTGACTGACCTTAGGAAGAAACCGGAGCCTCCGCTGCAGTGACCCAGCAACCGGGGCACGGGAGTATACTGCGCCACTGGGAGTGATGGAGCTGCAGTAAAGAAGTCTATTAGACCTAGCCTGCTGCAGCCCTTGTAGATTCTTATGAAAAAAGTTCTTCTTTTCTTGCCAAAATTAATAGCTAAGAATAGGCTGCCTGAGGCAGCCCCCTGTTAAGTGGCCTGCTACTGAAGGCACCAACTACAAACTGAGCTCCCTGTTCATGGAAGCGAGGTTATAGAGGAGGGGGCGCTGAGCATCTTGGGAACAGTCAAAAGCTTTGAGCCTGTTGGTGCCTCAGATCAAGATCCTACTCTACACCCCAATGTGAATCCTTGTGGAGTCCAGTGTACCCCACAGAAGAAATGAATGTGTCACACCCATTGGCAGCAACATTAGAATAGCTGCTGATGGGCACAATTGAGAAAGGAAGGGGGGAAAACATTTGAATCCAGCACATATATGTAATTTGAATATGTAATTTGTACCTTCCTACTTTAAAATGTAATGGATGAACCTCACCCTGTGAGAACTATCTTCATGATCAAGAGATCTCATATGCAAGATAAGTATGTGTTGGGATAGGGCTGTGGAGGGCGGCTGCTCGGGCACACCCCTGTCAAGTTAAGGAGATTCAACTGAGGCAGCACAAGGGAACTCTCATCTGGGGACAACAACTGCAGGGAGAACACATTTTCAGACGAATGTGGGAGGGCAGAAGGCTGCCTAATACTGAAGCACCCCCAAACAACAAACCAAATGCAACAACTAGTGCAAGCATTCCTGGGGGAAGGCCTGCAGCAGATGGATTTGCATATGGTGATGTCATCCAAGCAGTGGGCATAGTTGGCTGCAACCCTCGTCTGCATATGAAAAGAGAAAAGGGTCACGCAGGGCATGGCGGCCTTTGTGGGGTTGCGCTTGGATGACACCTAAATCGCTTTATACACCCCCACCCCCCATCAGTGTGGGCTCATGTTGGCCATGCCCCAGCCCCTGAAGCATTCAAGCTGATTTCTTGCAGCAGCTGGACCCAGTAACAGCTCCAGAGTTGCTCTACAAGACAAGTAAAAGGGTGTGAGCCCTGCAGCACCACCTGTAGTTTGCATACACACATATATAGGACAGCATCTCTTATATGCCCCAGGGTCAATAAAATAGTATCCTTATCTATGGTATCCATCCCCTCAGATAAGGTAACCGTCCATGCCGCTACAGCACTACACACCCAGGCCGACGCAATTGCCGGTCTGAGTAAGGTACCTGAATGTGTATAAATGGACTTCAGGGTAATCTCCTGTTTGCGGTCAGCAGACTCTTTGAGGGTAGCCGTATACTGGGACGGGAGGGCTACCTTCTTGGATAAGCGTGTTAATGCTTTGTCCACCCTAGGGGAGGATTCCCATCGTAACCTATCCATTGATGGGAAAGGATACGCCATAAGAATCCTTTTGGAAATCTGCAGTCTTTTATCTGGAGATTCCCAAGCTTTTTCACATAACTCGTTCAGCTCGTGTGACCCCCTCAAAGGTTACCTCAGGCTTTTTTCCCTTGTACATATGTACCCTCTTGTCAGGGACAGGGGGTTCCTCTCTGATGTGCAAAACATATTTTATTGCCATAATCATATATCGAATGGATTTTGCCAATTTTGGCTGTAACTTTGCATCATCGTAATCGACACTGGAGTCAGAATCCGTGTCGGTATCTGTGTCAACAATCTGGGATAGTGGGCGCTTATGAGACCCTGACAGTCCCTGCAACATAGGATCAGGCATGGGTTTAGACCCTGACTGTCCCAAAGCTTCAGCCTTGTCTAATCTTTTGTGCATTGAGTTTACACTAGCATTTAAAATATTCCACATATCCATCCAATCAGCTGTCGGTGGAGACACCACATTCATTTGCTCCTGCTCCTCTCTAATATAGCTTTCTTCCTCAGACATGTCGACACACGTGTACCGACACACCACAAACACAGGGAATGCTTTTTCTGAAGACAGTTTCCCCACAAGGCCCTTTGGAGAGACAGAGAGAGAGTATGCCAGCACACACCCAAGCGCTATATAACCCAGGAATACACAGTAACTTAATGTTTGCCCAGTAGTACTGCTGTATGTAATTTGCGCCGAATTATGTGCCCCCCCCCCCTCTTTTCAACTCTCTTGTCTACTATGGTATAAGCAGGGGAGAGTCCGGGGAGCTTCCTCTCAGCGGTGCTGTGAAGAAAAAATGGCGCTGGTGAGTGCTTAGGGAGAAGCCCCGCACCCTCGGCGGTGGGCTTCTGTCCCGCTTAAACTGTAAAATTGGTGGGGGCTCATACATATATACAGTGCCCAGCTGTATATGTGTTATAGTTTTGCCAAAAAGAGGTTTATATTGCTGCCCAGGTGCCCCCCCCCCCCCCCTGCGCCCTGCACCCTTACAGTGACTGGAGTGTGTGAGGTGTATGGGAGCAATGGCGCACAGCTGCAGTGCTGTGCGTTACTTCAGTGAAGATCATGAAGTCTTTTGCCACCTCTGAAGTCTTCTTTTCTTCTCATACTCACCCGGCTTCTATCTTCCGGCTCTGCAAGGGGGACGGAGGCACGGCCCTGGGACGGACGGCGATGGTGAGATCCTGCGTACCAATCCCTCTGGAGCTAGTGGTGTCCAGTAGCCTAAGAAGCAGGACCTTGCAACTCGGAGAGTAGGGCTGCTTCTCTCCCCTCAGTCCCTCGATGAGGGAGTCTGTTGCCAGCAGTGCTCCCTGAAAATTAAAAACCTAACAAAATACTTTCTGTCAGAAAGCTCAGGAGAGCTCCTGAAAAGCACCCAGTCTCCACTGGGCACAGTATCAAACTGAGGTCTGGAGGAGGGGCATAGAGGGAGGAGCCAGTGTACACCCAGAACTAAAGTCTTTCTTAAAGTACCCATGTCTCCTGCGGAGCCTGTCTATCCCCATGGTCCTTACGGAGTCCCCAGCATCCTCTAGGACGTTAGAGAAAATAGGATTTTAATACCTACCGGTAAATCCTTTTCTCTTAGTCCGTAGAGGATGCTGGGCACCCGTCCCAGTGCGTACTGTGTCTGCAGTTATTAAATGGCCCTTAACTCCAGAATATTTATGTGGAGACAACTTTCCTGACTTGACCATCTTCCTTGGATGTTTTCCCCCTGTGTGACTGCTCCCCAGCCTCGGAGAGTTGCATCCGTGGTCCCTAGGATCCAGTCCTGGATCCCGAACCATCGCCCCTCTAGGAGGTGAGAACTGTGCAGCCACCAATGGAGTGAGATTCTGGTCTTGGAAGACAGGATTATCCTCCGGTGCATGTGTAGGTGGGATCCGGACCACTTGTCCAACAGGTCCCACTGGAACACTCTGGCATGGAACCAGCCAAACTGAATATCCTCGTAGGCCGCAACCATCTTCCCCAGCAACAGAATGCATTGATGGATTAACACTCTTGCTGGTTTTAGAATTTGTTTGACCAGACTCTGGATCTCCATAGCCTTTCCACTGGAAGAAAGCCTCTTCTGTGTCCAGTATGACTCCCAAAAACAACAACCGCGTCATTGGGACCAACTGCGATTTTGGCAAGTTTAGGAGCCAACCATGTTGTTGAAGAACTGTCAGGGAGAGTAGATGTTTTGCACCAACTGGTCCCTGGATCTCGCCTTTATCAAGAGATCATCCAAGTACGGGATAATTGTGACTCCTTGCTTGCGAAGGAGAACCATCATTTCCGCCATCACCCTGGTGAAAATCCTCGGAGCCGTGGAATGACCAAACGGCAACGTCTGAAATTGGTAATGACAATCCTGAATTGCAAACCTCAGGTAGCTTTATGCAGTGGTAGAAATTGAGGGATTTCAGATTTAAGATTGGTCTGTCTGAGCCGTCCGGCATCGGGACCACGAAGAGGCTTGAATAAAAACCTTCTCCCTGCTGACTAAGGCCGATTTGAACAATCGGTGAGGGGGAACGTCTTGAAACCCCAGTTTGTACCCTTGTGACACTATTTGTAAAACCCACGAGTCCAGGTCTAAATTAATCCAGAACTGACTGAAGTGTTTTAGACGTGCCCCCACTGGTGCGGGCTCCTGCAAGAAAGCCCTAGCGTCATGCAGTGGATTTGGCAGAAGCAGAGGACGATCTCTGCTCCTGCGATCTTGAAGAGGCTACAGACCTCTTCCGTCTTTTCCTTCCTCTACCTGCAAAGAAAGGGGAATCTTAACTTCTTGCATATCTATTGGGCCAAAATGACTGCGTTAGACAATGATGCGTCTTCATCCGTTGAGAGGGAACATAGGGCAAGAAGGTTGACTTACCTGCGGGAGCTGCCGAGATCAAATTAACTAGGCCGTCACCAAACAAGGCTTCACCTTCATAGGGAAGAGACTCCCTTTCTTCTTGGAGTCAGCATCAGCATTCCCTTGGTGAATCCACAATGCCCTCCTATCCGAGACTGCCATGAAATTGGCCCGTGAACTCAAGAGTCCTATATCCCTTGCAGTCGTAAGTATGCTGCAGTGTCCTTGATATGATCCAACGTAAGGAGTATCCCATCTCTCCAAGATATCTATATCGGATGACGAGGTATTCGACCAATTCTTGAATACTACTACTCACCCATGCGCAAGTAATGGCAGGTCTAAGTAATGTACCCGTGGTTACATAACTAGAAATAATGTAGCTTCCTGCATACGATCCGCTGGATTTGTGACAGGGCCCCGTGCAGAAGAGGGGGTGACTCCCACTTTATTCTGTCCGCAGCAGGAAATTAATAAATAACCGGAAACCTTTTGGGGATTTGAAACCATCTTGTCGAGCTGGCCCAGACTTTCTCAAACAGAGATGGAGGAACGTTACATCAGCTTTCATTATATATCTATATATACATACATATATACACCTTTGTCAGGAACAGCAGGGTCAGTGATGTTAATATGTCCTTAATATCCACAATCATGTACTGAATGCTCCTTGACAATATTGGATCTAATCAGGAAATATTATGGCCGACATAGGAATCAGTATCCGAGTCAGTATCGATGTGTAGTAACATTTTTGCGGGCCTGAGTGAAAAGAAGCATAGCCATGAACATCACATCTTTTCTCTACGTCTGTGTCTGGGACACAGATTTATCCAACCTCATTCTGATATTACTGAAACTTTCACCCAGTCAGTTATTGGTGGTGCCAACAGGGCCACCATCATATGTCTGCATTCCTAATATAGTTTCCTCTTGGGAAAAACATTCAGCCACCGACATGTTGACACACATGTACCAAGTACCCACAGACACATCGGCTTATGGGGGATAGACCTACAGTAAATCTGTCAGAGGGACAGAGAGGATTTTTCAGCTCACAATCCAGCGCCAAAAGTACACAGTCTGGGAAATAATAAACTCTATAGTGATAGACTTGTTACGCTCTATAGATGTGCTGGTGAGGTGAGGAAGAAGCCCCGCCGCTGTAATGGCACGCTTCTGTCCCGCTCAGAAACAAATAATTAATTACGCTGGCGGGGTAAGTACAGTGCCCAGGCACTAATGTCCACTTTTGCCAGCCTTTTGTGAGGAATTTATGCTGCCCAGGGTGCCCCCCTTCCCCACCCACACGCCCTGCACCCTGCAGTGCCTGTGTTTGTGTGGGAGCATGGCGCACAGCATTCCGCTCGCTGCGTGGTACCTCAGAATGCCGTCACTGGAGAAGAAGTCTTCTGTTCTTCTGCTACTCGCCTGTCTTCTGACTTCTGACTCTGTAAGGGGGTGATGGCAGGCTACGGGAGTGGGCATCTAGGCGTACCTAGCGATCAGCACCCTCAGGAGCTAATGGTGTCCTGTCAGCCAGAAGCAGAGCCATTGAACTCACTAGAAGTTGGTCATACTTCTCTCCCCTAAGTTCCACGAAGCAGGGAGACTGTTGCCAGCAGCCTCCCTGAAAATAAGAAAAACTAACATAAGTCTTTTCAGAGAAACTCAGTAGAGCTCCCCTGTAGTGCATCCAGTCTCACTGGGCACAATTCTAAAACTGGAGTCTGGAGGAGGGCAGAGCCGAAACTAGGGAGGGGCTAGGGGGGGCATGTGACCCGGGCGCGGGATTTGATAGGGCGCTGGGATCAGCTGGGTCTGACACAGCAGAGAATCTATTGAAGAAAAATGGGATTTGTAGTCATGTGTGCTACTGCTTAGACTTTATGCAGTAGCATAGAGACTACAAATCCCATGAGGCATTGCAGAAAGCTGGCCACGGCTGCTGGATCTAGGGAGTCAGGGTAACGTCTAGTTTCCCTTCCTAAGCAGCGGCGGCAAGCCCAAAAAAGTATACTGCCCGCACGAGCTACGAATGTGGTCAGCTACTGACCTTTTTCTGGCCCCACACAGCATTGCATTCAGCCCGACAGCACAGTGATGGATGGAAGCAGGACAGCGAGAGACGGAGGTAAAACACACACACATATTCACTGTGACTGGTGTTAACCCCTGCAGCTCATTCAAACTACTGCTCATTTTCACCACTGTGACAGCTACAGATATACAGATATATACAGATATATATATATATATATAATAAAATAGAAAAATAAAAATAAAAAAAATAAGAAACAAACAAATTCAACACAGATATCCCTCAGACCAGCAGACACCAGTAATACACACATGATAGATAGAGATATATATATATATATATATATATATATATATATATATATATATATATATATACATACACACACACGCGTGTATATATGTACACAGCCACATACATATATTATATATATATATATATATATATATATATTTATTTATTTATTTATTTATTTTGGGGGGGGCGCAAAATTTCTGTCTTGCCCCGGGTGCCGTTAGTCCTAGTTTCGGCCCTGAGGAGGGGCATAGAGGGAGGAGACAGTTCACACCCTTTGAAAGTCTTAAAGTGCCCATGTCTCCTGCGGATCCCGTCTATACCCCATGGTTCTTAATGTGATCCCAGCATCCTCTAGGATGTATGAGAAAACAAATAACGCACACACGAGGAGGAGAGAACAAAGGAAGCTATAAGGAGGGGAGGGGGGGGAAGGTAAGGTAGTAAAGGGATATTGGATAAACTACAACCTTATACATATTCATTAATGTACCAGTAGTTAGAAGTAGAAGAGCTCTAACAGAAACCACAAAGCTTATCTAAAGCCACACCACACTGGATATGCCCAATCTCATTTGATCTTTGAAGCAAAGCAGTATTGGACTTTGTTACTACCAAGCAGTCTCCCATCCATGTATTATCAGATTATTTAGGTGTTTTTAAACTACCAACACCCTTTTCTTGGTACTGTACATTTAATTTTTACACATATTCTTTTATGTACCAGAAGTTAGAAGTAGAAGAGCTCTAACAGAAACCACAAGCTCATCTACAGCCACAGCACACTGGATTTGCCCAATCTCTCCTGATCATGGAAGCTGAGCAGTGTTGGTCCTGGTTTTAGTACTTGGATGGGAGACCACCAGGAAATACCAGGAGCTGTGTGTATTTTTACAATACCAACACCGTTCTCTTGATGCATTCCATTTTGAAACATTGGGGCAGATCTATTAAGCCTGGTGAACTGATTAAGTAAAACAATACAAAAGAATATAACCAGGCGCTAATACATCATCACCATATTCTGGTGATCAAATTACTGGTATTAAAAATTATGTACAAATAATACTGCAATTAATGTATACTTAAGCTGCAGGAGAGAGCTTGACTTGGGGTAAATCAAGTAAAAAAGAACCGGCACTTTAAAGTCTCCGGTAACACTGGAACACTGAACTAATCTCCTCTTGCGCTATAAATAGTATGATATGGCTCAAAGTTCAATAAAAACAAATAAATAATTTCATATATTCTATATTTTTTATTACATATTAAAATATATATACCGGTCTAATAGTTTATTGTAAAGTGTGTATATATATATATATATATATATATATATATATATATATATATATATATATATACTTTACAATAAACTATTAGACCGGTCAAATAAAATCACTAACAATATATTTGCATAGCTATAGGAGGTGGATCTTAGATAAACTCTGTGCACAGAGAAATTTTCAAAAATAAAAATCAGTCCATATATTGGATTAAAAAATCAATTTACCAGCTGTAATTCTCATCCATATTTGCCTGCAAATCTATGGATGCGGGTGACAGGGGGAGTGAAGAAAATTCACTCCTCCTGTCATTTCCCCTCCCCACCGACGGGCAGCTCGGCGTCGGATTGCGCAGTGTGTAGGGCCCATTAGAAAAGTAGACAAATAGCATTCTTTAATTTGAAAATAGCTTCAGGCCTTCAACAAAACATAGCAGCATTTATACTCATCCGAATATCATGGATGCAGTCAGCATATTGGCAGATGGCTATCCTTACAGCCCGTTTCGGTTATTGCACCTTTGAAAATTAAAAAATGCTTTTTCTCTATCGTCCTAAGTGGATGCTGGGGTTCCTGAAAGGACCATGGGGAATAGCGGCTCCGCAGGAGACAGGGCACAAAAGTAAAGCTTTTACAGGTCAGGTGGTGTGTACTGGCTCCTCCCCCTATGACCCTCCTCCAGACTCCAGTTAGATTTTTGTGCCCGGCCGAGAAGGGTGCAATTCTAGGTGGCTCTCATAAAGAGCTGCTTAGAGAGTTTAGCTTAGGTTTTTTTATTTTACAGTGATTCCTGCTGGCAACAGGATCACTGCAACGAGGGACAGAGGGGAGAAGAAGTGAACTCACCTGCGTGCAGGATGGATTGGCTTCTTGGCTACTGGACATGAAGCTCCAGAGGGACGATCACAGGTACAGCCTGGATGGTCACCGGAGCCACGCCGCCGGCCCCCTCACAGATGCTGAAGCAAGAAGAGGTCCAGAATCGGCGGCTGAAGACTCCTGCAGTCTTCTTAAGGTAGCGCACAGCACTGCAGCTGTGCGCCATTTTCCTCTCAGCACACTTCACACGGCAGTCACTGAGGGTGCAGGGCGCTGGGGGGGGGGCGCCCTGGGAGGCAAATGAAAACCTTTAAAAAGGCTAAAAATACCTCACATATAGCCCCAGAGGCTATATGGAGATATTTACCCCTGCCTAAATGTACTAAATAGCGGGAGACGAGCCCGCCGGAAAAGGGGCGGGGCCTATCTCCTCAGCACACGGCGCCATTTTCTGTCACCGCTCCGCTGGTCAGGAAGGCTCCCAGGTCTCTCCCCTGCACTGCACTACAGAAACAGGGTATAACAGAGAGGGGGGGCAAAATAAATGGCAATATATTAATATAAAAGCAGCTATAAGGGAGCACTTAATCATAAGGCTATCCCTGTCATATATAGCGCTTTTTGGTGTGTGCTGGCAGACTCTCCCTCTGTCTCCCCAAAGGGCTAGTGGGTCCTGTCTTCGTATAGAGCATTCCCTGTGTGTCTGCTGTGTGTCGGTACGTGTGTGTCGACATGTATGAGGACGTTATTGGTGTGGAGGCGGAGCAATTGCCAAATATGAGGATGTCACCTCCTAGGGGGTCGACACCAGAATGGATGCCTTTATTTGTGGAATTACGGGATAGCGTCAACTCGCTTAAGCAGTCGTTGCCGACATGAGGCGGCCGGACACTCAATTAGTGCCTGTCCAGGCGCCTCAAACACCGTCAGGGGCTGTAAAACGTCCCTTGCCTCAGTCGGTCGACACAGACCCAGACACAGGCACTGATTCCGGTGGTGAAGGTGACGAATCAACCGTATTTTCCAGTAGGGCCACACGTTATATGATTTTGGCAATAAAGGAGATGTTACATTTAGCTGATACTACAGGTACCACTAAACAGGGTATTATGTGGGGTGTGAAAAAACTACCAGTAGTTTTTACCGAATCAGAAGAATTAAATGACGTGTGTGATGAAGCGTGGGGTGCCCCGATAAAAAACTGCTAATTTCAAAGAAGTTATTGGCTTTATACCCTTTCCCGCCAGAGGTTAGGGAGCGCTGGGAAACACCTCCTAGGGTGGACAAAGCGCTAACACGCTTATCAAAACAAGTGGCGTTACCCTCTCCTGAGACGGCCGCACTTAAAGATCCATCAGATAGGAGGATGGAAAATATCCAAAAAGGTATATACACACATGCAGGTGTTATACTACGACCAGCTATTGCGACTGCCTGGATGTGCAGTGCTGGGGTAGTTTGGTCAGAGTCCCTGATCGAAAATATTGATACCCTGGACAGGGACAATATTTTACTGTCGTTAGAACAAATAAAGGATGCATTTCTTTATATGCGTGATGCACAGAGAGATATCTGCACACTGGCATCACGGGTAAGTGCTATGTCCATTTCGGCCAGAAGAGCTTTATGGACACGACAGTGGACAGGCGATGCGTAGAGGAGTTATTTGGGGTCGGTCTATCGGATTTGGTGGCCACGGCTACGGCCGGGAAATCCACCTTTCTACCTCAAGTCACTCCCCAACAGAAAAAGGCACCAACCTTTCAACCGCAGCCCTTTCGTTCCTTTAAAAATAAGAGAGCAAAGGGCTATTCATATCTGCCACGAGGCAGAGGACGAGGGAAGAGACAGCAACAGGCAGCTCCTTCCCAGGAACAGAAGCCCTCCCCGGCTTCTACAAAAGCCTCAGCATGACGCTGGGGCTTCGCAAGCGGACTCGGTGGCGGTAGGCGGTCGTCTCAAGAATTACAGCGCGCAGTGGGCTCACTCGCAGGTAAATCCCTGGATCCTGCAGATAATATCTCAGGGGTACAGGTTGAAATTAGAGACAGAGCCACCTCGCCGTTTCCTGAAGTCTGCTTTACCAACGTCCCCCTCAGAAAGGGAGACGGTTTTGGAAGCCATTCACAAGCTGTATTCTCAGCAGGTGATAGTCAAGGTACCTCTTCTACAACAAGGGAAGGGGTATTATTCCACTCTTTTTGTGGTACCGAAGCCGGATGGCTCGGTAAGGCCTATTCTAAATCTGAAGTCCTTGAACCTGTACATAAAGAAGTTCAAGTTCAAGATGGAGTCACTCAGAGCAGTGATAGCGAACCTGGAAGAAGGGGACTTTATGGTATCCTTGGACATCACGGATGCGTATCTCCACGTTCCAATTACCCCTCACACCAGGGGTACCTCAGGTTCGTTGTACAAAACTGTCACTATCAGTTTCAGACGCTGCCGTTTGGTTTGTCCACGGCATCTCGGGTCTTTACAAAGGTAATGGCCGAGATAATATTTCTTCTTCGAAGAAAAGGCGTATTAATTATCCCATACTTGGACGATCTCCTAATAAGGGCAAGGTCCAGAGAACAGCTAGAGATGGGTTTAGCACTATCTCAAGAGGTGCTAAAGCAGCACGGATGGATTCTGAATATTCCAAAATCCAAATTAATGCCGACAACTCGTCTGCTGTTCCTGGGGATGATTCTGGACACAGTTCAGAAAAAGGTTTTTCTTCCCGAAGAAAAAGCCAAGGAGTTATCTGACCTGGTCAGGAACCTCCTAAAACCAGGAAAGGTGTCTGTACATCAATGCACAAGAGTCCTGGGAAAAAATGGTAGCTTCTTACGAAGCAATCCCTTTCGGCAGATTCCATGCAAAGGGATCTGTTGGACAAATGGTCAGGGTCGCATCTTCAGATGCACCTGCGGATAACCCTGTCGCCGAGGACAAGGGTATCCCTTCTGTGGTGGTTGCAGGAGGCTCATCTATTGGAGGGCCGCAGATTCGGCATGCAGGATTGGATCCTGGTGACCACGGATGCCAGCCTGAGAGGCTGGGGAGCAGTCACACAGGGAAGAAATTTCCAGGGAGTGTGGTCGAGCCTGAAAAAGTCTCTTCACATAAGCATTCTGGAACTAAGAGCAATCTACAATGCTCTAAGCCAGGCGGAACCTCTGCTTCAAGGAAGACCGGTGTTGATCCAGTCGGACAACATCACGGCAGTCGCCCATGTAAACAGACAGGGCGGCACAAGAAGCAGGAGGGCAATGGCAGAAGCTGCCAGGATCCTTCGCTGGGCGGAGAATCACGTGATAGCACTGTCCGCAGTATTCATCCCGGGCGTGGACAACTGGGAAGCAGACTTCCTCAGCAGACACGACCTTCACCCGGGAGAGTGGGGACTTCATCCAGAAGTTTTCCACATGCTATTAAACCGTTGGGTAAAACCAATGGTGGACATGATGGCGTCTCGCCTCAACAAAACACTGGACAGGTATTGCGCCAGGTCAAGAGATCCGCAGGCAATAGCTGTGGACGCGCTGGTAACACCTTGGGTGTACCAGTCGGTATATGTGTTTCCTCCTCTGCCTCTCATACCAAAGGTATTGAGGACTATACGGCAAAGAGGAGTAAGACTAGTGGCTCCGGATTGGCCAAGAAGGACTTGGTACCCGGAACTTCAAGAGATGGTCACGGACGATCCGTGGTCTCTACTTCTGAGAAGGGACCTGCTTCAGCAGGGTCCTTGTCTTTTTCAAGACTTACCGCGGCTGCGTTTGACGGCATGGCGTTTGAATGCCAGATCCTAAAAGGAAAAGGCATTCCAGAAGAAGTCATTCCTACCTTGATAAAGGCAAGGAAGGAAGTCACCGCGAAGCATTATCGCCGTATTTGGCGAAAATATGTTGCGTGGTGCGAGCAGCGGAGTGCTCCGATGGAGGAATTTCAACTGGGTCGTTTTCCTACATTTCCTGCAATCAGGATTGTCTATGGGTCTCAAATTGGGATCTATTAAGGTTCAAATTTCGGCCCTATCAATATTCTTCCAAAAAGAATTGGCCTCAGTCCCTGAGGTCCAGATTTTTATCAAAGGAGTACTGCATATACAGCCTCCTGTGGTGCCTAAGGTGGCACCGTGGGATCTAAATGTAGTTTTAGATTTCCTCAAATCCAATTGGTTTGAACCACTAAAGAATGTGGATTTGAAATATCTCACATGGAAAGTGACTATGTTACTGGCCCTGGCTTCGGCCGGGAGAGTATCTGAACTGGCGGCTTTGTTTTATAAAAGCCCTTATTTAATTTTCCATTCGACATAGGGCAGAGCTGCGGACGCGTCCGCATTTTCTCCCTAAGGTGGTATCAGCGTTTCACCTGAACCAGCCTATTGCAGTGCCTGCGGCTACAGACGACTTGAAGGACTCCAAGTTGTTGGACGTTGTCAGAGCCTTAAAAATATACATTTAAAGGACGGCTGGAGTCAGAAAATCTGACTCGCTGTTT
Source organism: Pseudophryne corroboree (assembly GCF_028390025.1). Lineage (NCBI taxonomy): Eukaryota > Metazoa > Chordata > Amphibia > Anura > Myobatrachidae > Pseudophryne > Pseudophryne corroboree. Next base: position 341,419 of record NW_026970072.1, read on the forward strand.
ATACTGTATGCACCCAACAAGTTGGGTGCACCTGCTTCTAAGCAGTCGATTGCTCGTTGGATTTGTAACAAAATTCAACTTGTACATTCTGTGGCAGGCCTGCCACAGCCTAAATCTGTTAAGGCCCATTCCGCAAGGAAGGTGGGCTCATCTTGGGCGGCTGCCCGAGGGGTCTCGGCATTACAACTCTGCCGAGCAGCTACGTGGTCAGGGGAGAACACGTTTGTAAATTTTTACAAATTTGATACCCTGGCAAAGGAGGACCTGGAGTTCTCTCATTCGGTGCTGCAGAGTCATCCGCACTCTCCCGCCCGTTTGGGAGCTTTGGTATAATCCCCATGGTCCTTTCAGGAACCCCAGCATCCACTTAGGACGATAGAGAAAATAAGAATTTACTTACCGATAATTCTATTTCTCGGAGTCCGTAGTGGATGCTGGGCGCCCATCCCAAGTGCGGATTATCTGCAATACTTGTACATAGTTATTGTTAACTAATTCGGGTTATTGTTTAGGAAGCCATCTTTCAGAGGCTCCTCTGTTATCATACTGTTAACTGGGTTTAGATCACAAGTTGTACGGTGTGATTGGTGTGGCTGGTATGAGTCTTACCCGGGATTCAAAATCCTCCCTTATTGTGTACGCTCGTCCGGGCACAGTACCTAACTGGAGTCTGGAGGAGGGTCATAGGGGGAGGAGCCAGTACACACCACCTGACCTGTAAAAGCTTTACTTTTGTGCCCTGTCTCCTGCGGAGCCGCTATTCCCCATGGTCCTTTCAGGAACCCCAGCATCCACTACGGACTCCGAGAAATAGAATTATCGGTAAGTAAATTCTTATTTTTTTCTATTTTTCTTCATTTTGAATCTGGAGCCATCTGCTGGCCAATCGGCGCTCACGGACTGGCAGCCAATTTTGATGTGGCATAATGTGTAAGGGCATTACTATTGTGCGGCATAATGTTATAACGGCATTACTGTATGACATACTGTATGTTATAAGGGGCAGTCCTACTGTGTGTCAAGACATGAATGGGCTCTACCAGAATGTGAATGGGCTCTTTGTGGCAGAACTTGAATGGGCTCTACTGTGTGGTTTAGCGTAAATGGTCTCTACTATGGTATAATGTGAATAAGGGGCACTACTGTGTGACATAACCTGAATAAGAAGGGGAGGGGGGGAGTAGGTTTAAGATTTGCCTAGGGTGCCAAGAAACCTTGCACCGGCCCTGAAAAAATGGAGAACAAAAAGGTGGAGGGTAAAATAGGGAAAGATCAAGATCCACTTCCACCTAGTGCTGAAGCTGCTGCCACTAGTCAAGGCAGAGACAATTCAATGCCATCAACATTATGTAATGATTATACGATACATTATATATCATATCATTGTATGGTTGTAAAATACAACTTAAAAACTTTAATGAATAAATACATAAAGTAGCTTTTATGTAACCTTTTTAAACCTATTAGCATAGACCGAATCTCATCGTGTGTATAGGCCTTTAGTTCAACAACAGCATGGGACCAGTTAGTGTGTTTTGACCACTGCACAGCACCTGGTGTTATATAGTAAGCACCACTATGGCATAGTATACAGCATTATGGGCCTGATATGAGTGTGACCAGCGGTGATGTGGAATGCAGTAGGAGGTGCTGTTTAGTAAGCACCACTTCTATATTCACCATGCAGTATATTGTGTGAATATAGAAGTGTTGGCTGTGTTATATATTAGAGTAATTATTGCAGCTCCCAGCTAAAATTGCAACAATGTAATTTAGTGACAAGCTGCAGAGATTAACCCTTTCTGTGGCTGCTGCACAACCTCTATTCATATCGCTGAATTCAATTAGGGAGATGTTCTCACCCCGCGAGCAAGCGCAGGTATATGCCACACTTATGGTAACATTGGATTTACAGATATTTTCTTGCAGGGGTGTTTCTAAACAATTTGGCTTCAAATGCGTGCCCCCCGCCACCATTGGCATTAAAAATTGTGCCCCTCCCCCATATATATATATATATATATATATATATAAAAAACTATATTTGCGTGAGCGCTCCGGATGGGATGGGGGGGCGTGACCTCGCAAAAATGGGTATGGTCTCCATAAAATGGGCGTAGCCTTGCAGGCAAAGACTACCTTACACCCCAGTTCTTGACCCTGCACCAACAGACCTCGGCCACCACAGGGAAAAAAGTACAGTAATTTCCACCATGTTAAGCCCCACACATTAATGCCCTTTGGAACATATTATGTCACTCACCACAATATCTGTGATACACTATGCCCTACAGTAAAGCTTCTAATTACTTTTACAAAAACTGCTCAATGCCAAGAGTTTCACGTGCTGGGTGTCATGCTCATTGCCAGGGGTTTCACTCTCTGGGTGTCATGCTCATTGCCAGGGGGAACGCAGTAGGAGGTGTTATATAGTAAGCACCACTATGGCATAGTATATAGCATTATATATATTGTGAGCACTGGTGATGAGTGCAGTAGAGCTGCTGCTGGGTAATTACAATTGACTACAACCACCAATATATTCTGCTGCACTATATATATGCAAAGCTAATTCTGCTGGGTAATTACAACTGACTACAACCACCAATATATTCTGCTGCACTATATCTATATTTGCAAAGCTAATTCTGCTGGGTAATTACAATTGACTACAACCACCAATATATTCTGCTGCACTATATCTATATATGCAAAGCTAATTCTGCTGAGTAATTACAATTGACTACAACCACCAATATATTCTGCTGCACTATATCTATATATGCAAAGCTAATTCTGCTGGGTAATGCAAATTGAAACATTATTGCATAGTATGGGATTTTGAAGTACTTTTTTAAAGTTTTGAATGATATAGACCCAGTTTAATCTTTGTGGAATGCCTGGTTGTTGTTTTTAAGGTAATTTATTGCCTGGCATTTGAGGGGGTGGGGTGTGGTTACAGATTTCAATTATTGGTTTCACTTGTAATAGTCTTCTACTTAAGTCCAATGGTGTAGGCTGTGCAAAGCCGTTTGGCTGTGCATTTATTGATCTAAGCGTGCATTTTTATCAAAGCGTGATAAAATTGACACAACAGCAGCGTTCAATCAGCGTTCATTTATCTTCAGCTGATATCGATTGTGAATTGACGTTTCTTCTCTTCTTGTCACCTACAGGTAATTACAATTTACTACAACCACCAATATATTCTGCTGCACTATATCTATATATGCAAAGCTAATTCTGCTGGGTTATGCAAATTGAAACATTATTGCATAGTATGTGATTTTGAAGTACTTTTTTAAAGTTTTGAATGATATAGACCCAGTTTAATCTTTGTGGAATGCCTGGTTGTTGTTTTTACGGTAATTTATTGCCTGGCATTTGAGGGGGTGGGGTGTGGTTACAGATTTCAATTATTGGTTTCACTTGTAATAGTCTTCTACTTAAGTCCAATGGTGTAGGCTGTGCAAAGCCATTTGGCTGTGCATTTATTGATCTAAGCGTGCATTTTTATCAAAGCGTGATAAAATTGACACATAACAGCAGTGTTCAATCAGCGTTCAATCGAAGTGAAAAAGAAGGAAAACAGAAGCACACCAATCTGACAAAACAAAGAAAACTGAAGAACTAATAACAAATGTGAGTCACTTACTCCTCAGATCACTCTCCTCCTGATTGTTGCATCTGATTACATAGCACAGAACTACCTTATTTGGACATTTCATAAACCATCCATTTCACCTACAAATGCCTGTATCTGTATTATTGTAATTTTGTTTTTTAAGCACAGCTGCATCAATGCAATTTTACCTGCAAACACTTAAAACATCTAACATAATTACCATTGCTTCTTAAACCTCTCACAATCCTTTCATTTCTTACACTCTAAATACTTTTCTGCACCCACTTTATCTACGCTTTTGACTCATTTCATACTAAATCTACACCCCTTGAGCCTACACTGCTTTTCTCACCTGCATTTCTGCAATTCTTCTGCTCGGATTGCCTTAGTCTCCTCTCCTACTTCCACTTTCCCTCAACCTATTTACCTACTTAACACTATGTCAAGGTTTTCTTATACTCCCCACATCACTCAGTGTCTACCTAATAATGTATCTTTTTAGCCTTCCCCCCTAGTCTCCTCCACCTCCTCCTCTCTCCCCTCCTCTGTCTCCCCTCCATCCCTCTGTTTCCTTCCCCCACCTTTCCTGTTACCCCACTTTCATTCACCTCTGCCCCATGGTCCTGCTACCCCACAACTCAGCCCTGCTCCCTCTCTCCCTTCCCTGTCACCTCCCCACACCCCCATCCACATCACACTGACCTCCCTCCCTGCCCACCTCCTGCAGTTTCCCCTCCTATCTCAGGCACCCGTACCATCACTACTCTCTCATCATCCCTGCCCTCAAACTTAATCCCACCTCATCGCTACAGCAACCCTGAAAATCTAATTCACATCTCTCCCACAAACTCATACCCCCTATCCTGTGCCCTCTGGAATGCCAGATCTGTTTATAACAAACTGGTCCCCACTCATGACCTTTTCATTTCCAACTCCCTACACCTACTAGCCATTACTGAAACTTGGATTACGCCCTCTGACACTACTTCTGCTGCTGCTCTCTCTGCTGGGGGCCTTACATTCACACACACACCCCGACCTGGGGGTCGCCATGGGGGTGGTGTTGGGGTCCTTTTACCTTCTAGTTACTCCTACCAACTCATACCACCAGAACCATCCCTTATATTCTCTACATTTGAGGTCCACGCCATATGCCTCTTCCAACCAGTCCATCTTAGAGTAGCTGTCATTTACCGCCCCCCTGGCACTGCTTCCAAATTAATCGACAACTTTGCTTCCTGGCTTCCTCACTTCCTCTCTTCTGACATTCCCACCATTATCCTAGGCGATTTCAACATCCCTATTGACATCCCCACACAATCCCCTGCCTCTAAACTCCTTAACCTCACCTCTTCACTTGGTCTCTCCCAGCGGACCTCCTCACCCTCCCATGTGAATGGGAGCTCACTGGATCTGGTCTTCACTCACCGCTGTGATATTTCTGATTTTTCCAACTCCCCATTTCCCCTCTCTGACCACCACCTGCTCTCCTTTAACCTATCTCTCTCGACTTCCCCATCTCTACCTCCTAAGGCTACCATCACTAAGCGTAACATTGAAGCTATTGACACCACATTCCTTTCCTCCCTGTTTGACTCACCTCTCTCCTATTCTCTCTCTCTCTCTCATGCCCTGAACAAGCCACTTCCACATACAATGCTTCCCTTACTTCTGCTCTTGACTCTGTTGCTCCACCAACCACTATTCACCCTCACAAATTAACACCTCAACCCTGGCACACCAAATGCACCAGATATCTGCAAAAATGCTCACGTACGGCTGAGCGACACTGGAGGAAATCACGCTCTAAGGCAGACTTTCTCCATTTCAAACTTATGCTCTCATCCTTCAGTGCTGCCCTTTCTCTTGCTAAACAGTCATACTTCAAGAACCTCATCTCCTCCCAGTCTTCCAACCCCCGGCGCCTCTTTGCCACTCTCAACTCACTCCTCTGCCCACCTCGTCTCCCTTCCTCACTCTCTGCTCTTGACTTTGCCACTTACTTCACATCCAAAATTGACTCCATACGTCAGGACATCACATCACACCAGACTATCAGTAACCAGCCTTCTCCCAACCCTTACGAACCCTCCCCATCCCTCGCACCAACTCTGTCATCTTTCTCCCATGCATCTGGAGAGGAAGTCATGGCCCTCATTCGTTCCTGTCCCCTCACCACCTCCCCACTTGACCCAATCCCCTCCCGCCTCCTTTGCCACCTCTCTTCTTCTGCTTTTTCCCATCTTTCCCACCTTCTTAATCTCTCCCTCTCATCAGGCACTGTCCCCTCTGCCTTCAAGCACGCTCTCATCTCTCCTATTCTTAAAAAACCTACCCTTGATCCAAACAATCTCTCCAACTACCGACCCATCTCTCTCCTCCCTTTTGCCTCCAAACTCCTTGAGCGTATTGTCTACAACCGCCTTACTTCCTTTCTTTCCTCACAATCACTGCTTGACCCATTCCAGTCTGGCTTCCGTCCTCTCCACTCCACTGAAACTGCCCTTACAAAAGTATGCAATGACCTCCATGCTGCTAAATCTAAGGGACACTACTCTCTACTTATTCTACTTGATCTCTCTGCTGCTTTTGACACTGTGGACCATCCTCTCCTACTGCAAATCCTTCACTCCATTGGTCTGCGTAACACAGCCCTCTCTTGGTTGTCGTCCTACCTTTCTGACCGTTCATTCTCTGTCTCCTCTCATGACTCCACCTCCCCCTCACTTCCACTAACTGTAGGGGTACCCCAAGGTTCTGTCCTTGGTCCTCTTCTCTTCTCTCTCTATACGTCCTCACTAAGTAAGCTCATTAGTTCTTTTGGTTTCCAATATCATCTCTATGCTGATGACACTCAAATCTATCTTTCCTCTCCAGACCTCTCCCCTACTCTCCTCACTCGTATCTCCAACTGTCTCTCTGCTATCTCTTTCTGGATGTCCCAGCTCTTTCTTAAACTTAACATGTCTATGACCGAGCTTATCATCTTCCCTCCCTCCCGCATAACCTCACCTCCTACAATCTCATTATCTATTGATGGCACTACTATCTCCTCTACCCCCCAAGTGCGCTGTCTTGGAGTAATCCTTGACTCCTCCCTCTCCTTCAAACCACACATTCAGCACCTCTCACAAACCTGCCGTTTTCATCTAAAAAATATTTCCAGGATCAGACCCTTTCTGACCCAGGATGCTACTAAGACTCTTATCCACTCACTGGTCATCTCCAGACTGGACTGCTGTAATCTCTTCCTGACTGGCATTCCTGACAAATACCTCTCTCCACTCCAATCTATCCTCAATGCTGCTTCCCGGCTCATTTTCCTCACCAAACGCACTACGTCCACCTCTCCTCTCTTACTAGTCCTTCACTGGCTCCCCTTCCCTTTCAGAATCCATTTCAAGCTTCTCACACTTGCTTACAAAGCCCTTACCCACTCCTCTCCCATCTACATCTCTGATCTTATCTCGCTTTACACTCCCACCCGTCCTCTTCGCTCTGCTAATGCACACCGACTCCTGCCTACGGATTACTTCCTCCCACTCCTACCTCCAAGATTTTTCACGTGCTGCACCACTTCTCTGGAATTCCCTACCTCTCCCCCTCAGACTCTCCACCTCTCCTACAAAACTTCAAACGGGCTCTCAAGACCCACTTCTTCACCAAACCCAGCCAAATCTCATCCTAAACCTCTGTTCCACGCTCTCTATGTACCCCATCTGTCTCACCCCTGTCTGTCTACCCCTCCCTTTTAGAATGTAAGCTCTCACGAGCAGGGCCCTCTTCCCTCATGTGCTTACTCTTTTCTTACTTTAATAATCTTCAGCTGCACCAAATCCAGCAGTCTTCTGCCACCTGATACTTATTCCAGTGTCATCTGCTGATGTAGCTATGTTTATTTACCCTGTACTTGTCCTATATTGTCATCAACTGTAAGTTGCTGTTTTCCTGTTTGATTATTTGTTTATGTACTCTGTAATTGGGCACTGCGGAACCCTTGTGGCGCCATATAAATAAAGGATAATAATAATAAATAATATAATATATAGCAGTACGGTACAGTAGGCCACTGCTCTACCTACCTCTGTGTCGTCAAGTATACTATCCATCCATACCTGTGGTGCATTTTAGAAAAAAACGTCTCGGCAGAGCAATCTATAAATCCATAATTTTTCAGACAGCAACAGTGGGTATTGTAATAGTCACCCAATCCATCACTTTTATAGGGTTACATACACCAACACGCTACAGCCTGTCTCAATAATTTTACTGTCACGCTGTGTGTGTTTGTGTTTTTATTTGGGTATTTTTTGTTGTTGTAGAACTACAGGTACCAGCAAGCCCGTTATTTCCCCGCCTGCTGGTACTTGAGGTTCTCCAAGTACCAGCAAGCGGGGGAGGCTTGCTGGGCCTTGTAGTTCCACAAAAAAAACAACAATATTCTTTTTTTACACACATGGCTATCAGCCCGGCACCCACCACCCAGGGGTGCTGGGGACAGCCTCAGGCTTCACCTCTGGCCCTTGGGTGCCTCGAGGGGAGGAACCTCTTGATTTAAGGGATCCCCACTCCTCCAGGGAACCCCGGCCAGGGTTGACTAGTTGGAGGGGTAATGCCAGGGACGCAGGGACCTACATAAAAGTGTCCCCCGGCTGTGGCATTATCTCTCTGGCTAGTGGAGCCCGGTGCTGGTTTTAAAAATATGGGGGACCCCTACATCTTTTGTCCCACGTATTTTTGGAACCTGGACCGTTCTAAGAGCCCGGTGCTGGTTGTCTAAATACGGGGAACCCCTGTCCAATTTTTCCCCCAGTATTTAAATAACCAGGACCGGCTCAAAGAGCCCGAGGCTGGTTATACTAAGGAGGGGGGACCTCGCGCATTTTTTTTTAACCCATTCAGACCCTTCTCCTTTAAGTTAATGGAAGCCCTGGACAACAAAATTGCATTCATGTCCTCCTCCCTCACCCTTCCCAGTCCCAAACACTCATTTTTTTTTCTTTAAAAATGTATAATATATAACAAGAACAATGAGCAGGCAGGCAGCGGGCATTGGCGGCATCGGACTGAGATAGAAATTAGTGGTGGAGGGCTGGGTCAGTTGATTGTGGGAGAGTTTGTAAGCCATTGGCGGTGGCAGCGGGTATCGGCTCAGAGGCAGTAGCGGGCATTGGCTAAGGGTCATCGGCAGGATTCGGCGGAAATTATGGCTGTAGTGCCTCACTAGCCACTGACCTCACCGCACGCCACTGTGGGACAGATGTAACATGCAGAGAGAGGTAGATTTGGGAGGGGGAATGTCCTAGCATAACTGTTAATTGCAGTGTAATACTGTAATTCAGCTGTGCAGCATTTGTGGCTAAATGTCAAAGAAGACAGTATTTACCCTGCATGCAAAACAATAAATGTATTTGAACATACCTCCCAACTATACCAATTTTTGCAGGACAGTCACTTTTTTTTGGGAATGTCCAGCTAACCCAAACAACCCCTCCCCCCCCCTGTGGGGGCCGCAGTGTCCCATAGTCATGGGGAAGGGGGGGGGGGGGGTGGAAGGCTCCCTGTAGCTTGTTGCTCTGCAAATATGCACATTGTGGGTAATTCAGACCTGATCGCTAGGGTGTGTTTTTTGCATCCCTGTAATCAGGTAGTTGCCGCCTACAGCGGAAGGGAAAATTTGCTGTGCAGGTGTGTGATCACATGTGCACAAGAGCTGCACAGCTCAGCACTTACTCAGCCATTGAGGTGACGTCACAAATCCTCCCACAAAACGCTGGGTCCCTCCAGTGTGTTTCCGGACACTCCCTAGAAACATTCAGTTGCCACCCACACAAACACCCTCTTCTTGTCAATCTTCTTGTGATCTCCGGACCGTCGCACTTACGCATTGTGGCGCATACGCATGTGCAGTGCAGACCTGATTGCCCGCTGGGTGAAAATAAATTGAAGCGATCTGGTCTGAATAAGCCTCAATGTCTATTCACGGGAGACAGAGGGGCTGGGGCATGGCCAGCAGCTCACAGAGCACCTATAATGACAAAAATGGGAGACATGGCTCATGATCGCGATATACCTGCGAAGGTACGCCCTCTACTGATTGACAGGCAGAGGCATTCGCATTTTCTGCGGGGCACCCGGAGAAAATGTAGGCACACGCACAGGATGGACCCTGCGTATATGCCCCCATCCTCTTCATAGTTTTTGCGGTTGTAACGCGTATTACGATCCAAACTATGTCTTATATACACGAGCAGTGTGAAAATGGGGGTAATTCGATGGGGGTAATTCCAAGTTGATCGCAGCAGGAATTTTGTTTGTAGTTGGGCAAAACCATGTGTACTGCAGGGGAGGCAGATATAACATGTGCAGAAAGAGTTAGATTTGGGTGAGTTATTTTGTTTCTGTGCAGGGTAAATACTGACTGCTTTATTTTTACACTGCAAATTAGATTGCAGATTGAACACACCACACCCAAATCTAACTCTCTCTGCACATGTTAAATCTGCCTTCCCTGAAGTGCACATAGGTGGTCATTCCGAGTTGTTCGCTCTGTAATTTTCTTCGCATCGCAGCGATTTTCCGCTTAATGCGCATGTGCAATGTTCGCACTGCGACTGCGCCAAGTAAATTTGCTATGCAGTTAGGAATATTACTCACGGTTTTTTCATCGTTCTGGTGATCGTAATGTGATTGACAGGAAGTGGGTGTTTCTGGGCGGAAACAGACCGTTTTAGGGGCGTGTGGGAAAAAATGCTACCGTTTCTGGGAAAAACGCGGTAATGGCTGGAGAAACGGAGGAGTGTCTGGGCGAACGCTGGGTGTGTTTGTGACGTCAAACCAGGAACGACAAGCACTGAACTGATCGCACTGGCAGAGTAAGTCTCGAGCTACTCAGAAACTGCACAGAGATGTCTTATCGCAATATTGCAAATCTTTCGTTCGCAATTTTAAGATGCTAAGATTCACTCCCAGTAGGCAGCGGCTTAGCGTGTGCAATGCTGCTAAAAGCAGCTTGCGAGCGAACAACTCGGAATGAGGGCCATGGGGGGTAATTCTGAGTTGATCGCAGCAGGATTTTTGTTAGCAGTTGGGCAAAACCATGTGCACTGCATTTACGAACAGATGATTTTTTTATATAAATTTTAAAATGTTAGTAAATGTGTGTGTTTTTTTCAACCTGGAAGCCCAACATCGATTAAGATCGATCTTAAATAGACCCCTGGGTTTTAAGGATAACCATGGTTGAGTCCAATGGTTAATTCACATTGACCGAAGTTCTAATTAAGTCACCTGTGCTCAAGCATGATATCCTTAAAATCTGGATTGCAATGACAGCATTTGGGAACTATGCCTAAGGGTTTAATTTTTACATTTATCCACTGACAATAAATCTACCTACAATATCCCTGTAACTGTTATGATTACAGTATTTCACTAAATAATTTAATTTGCTGAACCTTCTGTAAAAAGAAATATTAAGATGCTGTAATTCCCAGATGCAGCAAATTTGTTAGCTAGTGGGCAAAACCATGTGCACTGCAGGGATGGGGGGGGGGGGGGGGGCAGATATAACATTTGCAGAGAGATTTAGGTGGGTTATATTGTTTGTGTGCAGGGTAAATACTGGCTGTTTTGTTTTTACACTGCAATTTAGATTTCAGTTTGAACACACCGCACCAAAATCTAACTCTCTCTGCACATATTATACACCCCCCCCCCCTGCAGTGTACATGGTTTTAGCTAATAAATTTGCTGCTGTGATCAGATCTGAGTTAAGCCCTATGTATTTGGCACTGGCAAAGGGTTAGAGGCCTTGCTGTAGAGCTCACACCTTTCTTATCATGCATTGTAATATTTCCTATGTCCTGATGTTGTGCTCTCTGCTCCATCCAAGTAAACAGCAATGTAGCGTGGCTATCAAAGAGCGTGAAGATTGCAGATTTCCTGGGATTAATGCTAAAGAATGCTATTATAGAGGCTGCTGCTTTAATTCAAGTGTCACTGGGGTTAAATGGTGTTTTTACCTTAAAAACACAGGTAGAGTATACAGTACAGTGGTAGAGTGGGAGCATGTAGTGCTATTGATTACAGATTTGATGGAGCTTAAACATGGATAAGGTCCATAGCTATAAGAGTTTATCTTGTGTATCCTTTATTCTTAGTCATGGTCAGATAAGATTAGAAAATACCATTTAAGTGGAAATTTCCTGTTAGCTGTTTTAGCTAAATTGCACCAGTTAAAAAAAAAAAAAAACTAAGCTGCTGTAATTCCTGGATGTTTCCTTACTGCATCAACAGGAAGTGACAAGAAACAATGTAATGTGGAACCGTACAGCAGAAGGGATTGCGGCTACCCCACAATAAGTGCAGCGGAATGTAAGAAGAGGAATTGTTGCTTTGACTGCAGCATTCCCGGGGTTAACTGGTGTTTCTTCAAGTCACAAGGTATGGAGCTGCTGTATAGTTACTCGCAAGTCAGTAGTTGTATGATGCTCACACCTGTTAAGCTGGATACACACAGAATGCCCTACACAGGGGGTGAAATGAGCGCCCCCCCACCCCCCGTACGCTCAGTACACATCATGCTGTGCTGAGCGGGGGAAGAGATGTGTGCTGAGCAGTTCGCTCAGCACACATCTCCCCAAAATCGGGCCGTGAATACGGACCTTTAAACTGGATCCACACTTAGATTATCTGTCCAATTTTTTTTTTCTAGTTGAAGCAAAATTATGCTAATATGTGGCAGCAAATGACAATTGACCATTTGCTCACAAACACTGGAAAACATCCAAAAATGGTCATTTAGATAAATTGGTTAAATCCATTTTATTTAGCTAATTTATCCAAACTACCTTTATTGTATCTTTGTGGGTGAATGATGTGTGGGTCAGTGTTGAGGGTGGTGGAGGAGATGGGTAATAGGCACAGCAGGGTGTGGACAGTCAAATAGTGTGCTTAGAGGTTCAGAGTCATTGTATGAGACTCTGGCAACAGTGACTTGATGAGTCTGGTGTCCATAGGGTGGGACGCACTAACCTTTTTATGCTATTGAAATAGTTCTCCTCCTGACCGACGCAGTTCCTTGCTCCGAGGTTGGTGTATTGTCCTGTTGCAGCGCCTCTCCACTGTGGTCACAGTGAGCTGTGTGGTGTTGCTGGCGCATGCCAATCTCCCCCCAACCTCCCTCTGGCATTTCAGACCTACGTACTGTTAAAGCATATTATTTATCTTATATAATACCCTTTATGAGGTCTAAGAACACTGTACGCTAACTACGTATGAAGTACTGTAAGGGTACGCACGTTGCGTAACAATCGCTTAGCCGTGGTCGAGACGCTCAAGCGTTACGTTCGCTCACGGCCAAGAGATCACTGGCAGGCACCTTATTGGCTGCCGACTACCGTAATGATTCGCTATAGCGATGCGACCGCTCGAGACCACGAGGAGATCACCAGCGGCGCATACGCTCACAATGTAAAACCTTTATATCTAAACCATAAACAGTGTATTATGCAGTAAACCCTTTGTGTAGTGATATGGTGTAAATGCAACACAGTATAACCTTACTAGCTTAAAAGCAGTTTGAGCGTCACCGACGCTCTGAGAATACTTAACTCTATAAGAAATACACAGATACCTGGGCTTAGGGTCCAACGCCTAATATATATATATTTTGAATGATATACTTGCAAAAGAATTAATACAAATACAAATCATACACTACAATATAACATAGACTAACTAACCAGGTAACTACACAGTAAATACAATACAATTAAGTTTAAGAGAAAAATGAGAGAAAGAGAAGAGAGAGAAAGATATGGCCCATAATAACAAGAGAGAAACAGTATGATTACGGAGAAAAACTTACGCACAAAGGAAACGATCGCATGCGCCTCTGGACATCCAGCTCCCGATTTTCAGCAATGATAACCGTTGAAGAGTGAGAGCTGGATGTGATCGGCCTTTCTATTTATGCCCCACACACAATGCAATTCAATGGTCCCTACAATCTCATTGTTCATTGGACACAGGAATTCCTCCTCGCATTATAACAAAAGGTCATAGGTTGATTCATACAGGTGGGCTGTGACTATTTCCAACAGCTCAGGTGGGAGGGAAACTGGGTTTCCCGCCGCATGGGTAATAAAGTGCAAATAAAGTAAATGTTCATAAACTTCTTATGTCCATAACTATTCGCACGAGCGATTGATCTGCTTCAAACCAACACCGGAATATTTCTAATTAAATATTCTTCCGATGGATACTAAACACCACTGTATTACTCCTGTCTGACCCTTCGTATCAAACAAAGAGGGATTTCTCTGTTCATGAACATTCTATATTAACCAAACTTTCAGAATCTATCAAAGGGACCATGATCTAAAAAATACATTATATAGTGAAAATATGTAATGATTGAGTCGCACGCTACGATCACATAAACTCTACCGTAAATACGCATACCGTGCGCCTGCGGGTGCCCGCGACTGTGAGTATGCGCACGTACGGGAGAGCGTACGCATGCGCAGCACGGACCTGTGTGAGGTGCAAATATGGTAGTGTGCATAGAGATATTTTTCTGACTTTGACAGTCCACCCTTTGGCAGTCAACAATAACTGCCACTTCCTGAAAACATTTCAAAAAGAGAAAAATATATGTTAGGGGTTAATACATTTACATGGTTGGGTAAGGGAGGAGAGGAGAAGGTAGGAAAAGGGTGTGACCTAGTGAGATAGCAGAAGCATGTGTGTATGAATCCGTGCTTGGGGGTCATGTATCATCGTGCCGTACGTGTTTTAAATCAAGCTTCGAGGTATTGCGAAGTATACATTTGAATTCCTTCTTATCCCGTGGTACGGGTCTGTGGATGGGCTGTCATACTTTACCGAGCTCTTTTCGGCTTTGGTTGTAACAAAATGGGGGAGCACATTGTAGTTGATGATACATGAATGGGGAAGATATGTGATTGCTGATATCTGTGCTTGTATTCCCTATCGACTATGTGTGTCATTACCTGAGGGTTGTAGAAATGAAGAAAAGACATAATTACGGTAAATGCGGTGGTATTCTATGTCAGGTAAATGTACATTCGTCGATTGAGGTCTTGTTTGGTGTCTGTTGAATGCAGTCTTCTTTGTGCTTTTGCTCATAAGGTGCGAGCAAAGCTGTCAATGTCCATAGATTTACAAAAGTGTTGGGCTAGCGTAATTTTAAAATTTCTAGGGAAACTGGGGATCCATGGCATAGTTCATCAAAATCTGTGTATCAGGTTGTCAAAACTTCTTCTTTAATCCATCTGTTGTCTGTATATCGGCTCATCAAATTCCTCGTCCAAGTGGGTCTTTTTACCTTGGAGGAAACGGAAAAACAGGTGAAAGAAACGGACCGTAGAAATCGCATTTTCATCACATCATTGTTTCTACATTTTGGTCATAAATCAAGTCCATTGGAATTACAGTTTCCTCACTCCTTAAACTCATTACCCTAGTACGACGATTGCACCTCATTAAAGCCTGACCGCATCTAAATATCAAACCAATCGTTATGATAACACCTAAGATACATAGGAGAAACTTCCCAACATCCATTATAACTCCTTGGGCCCATTCTCCTAAACCGGAGAACCAATTTCGCGGGTTCAACCATGACACCCAACCAGTCAGCTCATTACTCACAGCAGCAAGGGTGAGATTGTGTCTTCTGCGAAATTCCCACTTTAGTTGGAGAATATCGTCCATCTTTTGGTCTATGACCTCGACCGGGTCCTCGGTGCTATTCGTAATATATGTGCAACATTTCACGCCGTATTGTGTTGCCAGTGTGACACAATATCCGCCTGTTACTGCTGTGAGGTAATTAAGAACCATTCTATGCTGGACTAGTTCTGTTTTGTAAGCCTGAAGTTCCCTTCCAGTATACCTAAACGTGTCATCATACATTTCAGTGATATTATCTAACAAATTGGTGAGCGCAGAAATGTATTTATAATTCAACACTCCTCTAGCGGTGTGAGTGATATCTAACGCGATTAAGAATTGAATCCCGGTGGATTCACTGATCATGTCAGAGGCCGGGTGCTCTGTTCTTTCTATCAGGTGCCGTTTAACGATGTGCTCGTAATGAGTATGAGTATAAGGAGTTTGGGCAATACGGTGTATGTCTTTCATTTTGTCATGTGATACAGTCATTACTTCAGGCAGTACTTTTCCAATATAACACAATCCTTCAGAGTTTGGGGCAAGCCACTTATACGCCTTTCTCCCGCATATGAAATATGCATCATCGGGGAGAACCATATTACACACCTTCCATGTGAAATCTCCTAACCCTAATTCTTCCATCTGCTTAGTACACGTATCAGGTTGTACGATATGTGCACAGTATCCTGGTGATACCTCTCCAACTCTCGTAATCCTATTTCCTAAGGTATACCTATACCGGAAAGATTTTCCTCTACTGGCTATGTGGCGTATAAGCTCTGTATCTGTAGGCATTCTATCTGCTCTGTGTGAAAAGGTCATGGTTTGATTACTCCATGACACTTCCCAATTTCCCGGCTTTCGGGGATTGGAGATGTTAAAACATAATAGGGACCTATCCACATGGTATTGGTGGAGCTTCAAACTAGGAGGGCTGGAGATATTAAACCTCCTGTCCACCGGTCTCCCACCACTTAACTCAAGTACCTCCCCTAACGTTAAAGGAAATGGTACTAGCCCTGATTTGCTATGACCTTGAGGTACTTGAGAACATACCCAACAATCTGTTTTATTTAACACACTACCCACTAAAGAGTGATAGTCACTCAAGGGATGCCGGTCCATATGGATATTAAAACTGGATTGGCATTTCTTTATGCACCCATCCTCAATGACATTGTTACAGAGCCGACAGATACAGTTTTCTTCAGCTAACAATCCTTCACAATTCCTTCTATGGTCAATGCTATCGGATCGTTTTCTGATACTCGCCTTTGCTTGTTGATTATGTTGTTCTCGGAAAACTACGCCTCCATTTCTGTCATCAGAACCCATTCCAGAACCTCTCTCGAACTCCATGGTACTCTCGCCGGAACAGACTGCTCTGGTCAACATCATGGTCAACAGGAAAATCCGGATCACAGTCTCTTGGGGCAAGTCCATCTTGTAGGAGGAAACGGAGAAGAATGAGAAGGGGGAAAAAAATAATTTGAGGGAGAGGGGATGGGAAGTTGGAGAAAAACAATAAAAGGGAACAGGGGATCGACAACTGCTTTTGATCTTGTGGTTCTCGATGCTCAGGTGCCGCCTTAGTCCTCCTGGAACAGACACTCTAGTGATACAACCTCTACCGTCTGTTCCTTATCACAGAACTTCTCTGGATCAACGACCTTCTTACAGTGGGACGAATGAACCCAAGTCTCTCTCTCAGCAACCTTCAATGCTGTAGTGCTAGTCAATAAGACCTGGTATGGTCCTTCCCATCTGTCAATAAGGCAACCTGAGCGTAGAAAATTCCGTATCATTACATAATCCCCAGGTTCAATGTCATGACAATTACTATCTGGTAAGTCAGGAATCACTAACTTCAGATTATCATTTTGATTCCTTAACTGTTTACTCATGTTAATCAAGTATTTTACAGTCACTTCATTGTTACACTTCAAATCATCCTGAGGGTTAATCATAACATGCGGTTGTCGACCAAACAAGATTTCAAAGGGAGACAGATTAAGAGGGGACCTGGGAGTGGTTCTGATGCTGTACAGTACAATGGGTAAAGCTTCTGGCCATGTCAATCCTGTTTCTGCCATCACTTTACTCAGTTTATTTTTAATAGTGCTGTTCACTCTTTCCACTTTCGCACTCGCCTGTGGACGGTATGGAGTGTGCAGCTTGCTATCAATTCCCATCAATTTACACATTCCTTGAAAGATATCACCTGTAAAATGGGTACCCCTATCACTTTCGATAATTCTAGGGATACCATATCTACATACAAATTCCTGCACAATTTTCTTAGCAGTAAACATAGCGGTATTTGTGGCCGCCAGAAATGCTTCGACCCAATTTGAGAAAACATCTATACAAACAAGTACATATTTCAAATTTCGACAAGGGGGTAATTGAATAAAGTCAATCTGTATTACCTGGAAAGGGCCGCCGGCAGGTGGGATATGGGATGGTTCTGTTGGTATTGTTTTTCCGATGTTCTTTCTCAGACAGGTAAGGCATGACATTGCTCTTTTACTCGCATGAGATGAAAATCCTGGGGCACACCAATATGCTCTTACCAACTTGCACATCCCTTCCCTGCCCAGATGAGTCAGCCCGTGAGCTGCCTCAGCTAAACATGGAAGATATGCTCTGGGGGCCACCGGTTTACCTTGTCCATCCGTCCAGAGTCCTGAGGACTCCTGGCCATATCCCTTTGCCTTCCAGACTGCCTTTTCCTGTGTGGAACACAAATTTTGCATCTCACACAACTTCTGTGTGTTGATGGTATTAAATACCATCAGTTGTGTGGTGTCTGTCTGTCTGGGGGTACCAGCTGCTAATTTAGCCGCTTCGTCTGCTCGGCTGTTACCAAGTGATATTGGGTCTTGGCTATATGTGTGTGCTTTACATTTGATAACAGCCACTCTGTCGGGTTCCTGTATCGCTGTTAGAAGCCTTTTTATGTGAGCTGCATGCGCTACCGGTGTACCAGCTGCCGTCATGAAATTTCTGAGGCGCCATAGGGCTCCGAAATCATGGACTACCCCGAATGCGTATCTAGAATCGGTGTAGATATTGGCTGATTTGCCCTTAGCCAATTCACATGCTCTGGTTAGGGCGACCAGTTCAGCAACCTGGGCTGAGTGAGGTGGGCCTAGCGGTTCCGCTTCTATGGTGCCTTAGTCCTCTACGACTGCGTATCCAGTACACAAGTCTCCCGAGTCTGACTGTCTATGACAACTACCGTCCGTGTAGAACGTAAGTTCTGCATCTTCCAGTGGGTTGTCACTGATGTCAGGCCTTGCGGTAAAATTTTGGGTCAAATATTCCATACAATCATGAGTGTCTTCCTTTGTATTAAATTCTCCTTCCCCACCACTCTCATCCTCCACCCTTTGTGCCTGTCCAGGCACACCTGGGAGATATGTTGCCGGATTTAATGCACTGCATCTCCTTATGGTGATGTTTACGGGGGCCATTAGTGCCAATTCCCATCTTGTAAACCGCGCTGATGAGACGTGTCTGGTTTGGGCAGAATTTAACAAGGCTGACACTGCATGTGGTGTATGAATTGTGAGGTTGTGACCTAGCACGACGTCTTCGCTTTTCGTTACTAGCAATGCTATCGCAGCAACGCTTCGCAAGCATGTGGGGAGGGATCGCGCTACCGTATCTAGCTGAGCGCTGTAGTATGCTACCGGCCTGCTGGCATCACCGTGCTTTTGGGTTAGTACACCTGCCGCGCAACCAGCACTTTCTGTTCCGTATAGTTCAAAGGGTTTCCCATAGTCCGGCATACCCAATGCTGGTGCCTGCGTTAGGCACTGTTTAAGTCTCTCAAATGCTGTCTCAGACTCGTCTGTATGCGAAATCCGATCAGGTTTGTTTGAGGAGACCATTTCCTGCAAGGGTAACGCTAGGATGGAAAACCCTGGGATCCAGTTACGGCAATACCCACACATTCCTAAAAATGTCCTGATCTGTTGCTGGGTTTGTGGCAGTCATGTCTCTAATTGCTTGAATTCTATCAGCGGTCAGGTGTCTCAGTCCTTGTGTTAGACAGTGTCCCAAATATTTTACCTTAGTTTGGCATAATTGCAACTTGTCTTTGGAAACCTTGTGTCCTATGTCTGAAAGATGAAACAGGAGCTGTTTCGTATCCTTCAGGGATGCTTCCAATGAATCAGAACACAGTAGTAGATCATCCACGTACTGTATTAATACTGATCCACTCACTGGTTGGAAAGACTGTAAACAATCATGCAAAGCCTGAGAAAATATACTTGGACTATCTATGAATCCTTGTGATAATCGAGTCCATGTGTATTGGACTCCTCTGTATGTGAATGCAAACAAATATTGACTGTCAGGGTGCAGAGGTACCGAAAAGAAAGCGGAGCAGAGGTCAATAACAGTGAAAAATTTCGCAGTGGGAGGGATTTGCATTAGGATGACAGCTGGATTTGGCACTACGGGGAATTGACTCTCAACTATTTTGTTAATCCCCCTTAGATCCTGCACTAGCCGGTAACCCCTCCCCCCACTCTTTTTAACAGGGAAGATGGGACTATTGGCAGTGCTGGACGTTCTTACCAGAATGCCCTGTTGTAGCAAGCGCTCTATTACGGGATAAACTCCTAACTCCACCTCTGGCTTCAGAGGGTACTGTGGGATTTTTGGAGCTATCCTACCATCTTTTACTTGTACAACTACCGGAGCTACGTTTGCCATTAATCCAGTGTCCTGTCCATCTTTTGTCCAAAGTGACTCTGGTATCTGAGATGTCATTTCTTCTACTTGGGAGGGAGTCCTATTTGTCATAATGGTATGTGACATTAATTTTGACGGGGAGTCTAACATGTCTCGTACTTCCTGAGCGTGATTCTCAGGTATGTCCAAGAATACACCTTCAGGAGTACAATAAATGACGCACCCCATTTTACACAATAAGTCTCTACCCAGGAGATTGGTCGGTGCCGATGCAGCCAGCAAAAAGGAATGCTTGGTATGTAATGGCCCTACTGTAATCTCGGCTGGTTTGCTAACAGGGTAGTGCTGGACTACTTCCGTTACCCCTATGGCTGGAATTGTCTTACCAGTGGTTCTCATGCCCACTGTCGAATTTATCACTGATTTGGCCGCCCCTGTGTCTACAAGAAAGTTTAATGATTTACCAGCTACATTGATTGCAATTTCTGGTTCACTTCCAAGGCTTGCAATCAATTTTACTGGCTGCAGATTACAGGTATGGCCACACCCCTATTGGGTATGGTGACCTCCCTGAATCCCGCTGGCAGCAACTACTTGTGAAGGAGTTAGCTGGGAACTACCAGAGGTTTGCCAATCTCTGTTTGGGGGGTATCTTTTTGTTTCCCCTGCATGTGGCTCATAACTCCGTTTCTGCGGACCCTGCTCCCAATGTCGTGTGTCGTGTCGTTGTCTAGGGGGTTGATAAGATTTTTGTACATTTCTCGATCTACAGTCTCGTGCAAAGTGTCCCTGTTTGTGACAAAAATAACATGTTATCACATTTGACTTACCCACAGGGTTTGGTGATGTTAACACAGGCTGTTTTGTGGTCAGGGCCTGTATACTTACTGCCATTAACTTATCACTTTGTTGTTCCCTGTGTCTGGTGATGTTCCTATCGTGATCAATAGCAGCCTCTCTCAAAGTAGCCACAGACAGACCTCGCCAACATGGTTGTGTGGTCTGTACCCTAGTCTTTAATGATTCTTTTAAACCATCCATCAGTACCGATACTGCTACTTCTCGATGGTTTATGTTTGTTTTAATGTCCTCTATGCCTGTGTATTTTGCCATTTCTGATAATGCTCTGTGAAAATACTCTGCAGCTGTTTCTGACTCCTTCTGTTTAATGGAGAATATTTTGTTCCATTTAACTACGGCTGGGAAATACTCCTTTAACTGTAAGCTTATTCTTTTTACATTGTCTTTGTTGTACACATCTGTAAGAGGTACATCCTGATCTAATCCACAGTCAGCTAAACATTGAGTTGCGTCAACATTGGAGGGTAAACATGCTCTCAGCAATATCTGCCAGTCTTTGTTGTTGGGCTCTACAGTGTTACCTAGGTCTCTGATGTATTTTTGGCTGGCAACTAAGTCTTTTCTAGGGTCAGGGAATTCAGACACTATGGTCCTTAATTCCATTCTGGAAAATGGGTTATACATGGCAATGTTCCTCACAGGGGTGACTCCTGATGTGTCAGTTTTCCCATTTGGAACAGCTATTACCCTAACAGGATTAACTCTAACAATATCACTCTGTGTGGGTTCTACAGCCTGTGGTGAAATGGCTTCAGCATAGTGTATGGTGCCGTACTTACCTGTAGATACGACCTCACCTATCCCTCCGCTAGGGGCCCTTGTTACTAATCTCGTGGGTGGA
Source organism: Pseudophryne corroboree (assembly GCF_028390025.1). Lineage (NCBI taxonomy): Eukaryota > Metazoa > Chordata > Amphibia > Anura > Myobatrachidae > Pseudophryne > Pseudophryne corroboree. The sequence continues at coordinate 363,156 of NW_026970072.1, forward strand.
GCTGTGCCTACTGTGGTCTCTGTTATGGTGGCTGCTAGAGAGAGCGCTGAAATTGTTGCCGATTCGTCTTCTTGATCACACTCCTGAGGAAAGTTCAAAACAGGGTACAACTTGCACGGGTTAATACTTGCATTGGTTAATTGGTTAACATTATCTTTAACATTTACACAGTTGCTAAGTGTTTGTGTGTTACACCTTAGTGCAGATTGAAACTATCCTCTGCTATATGCATTTTATTATTTTGCCCTGAAATTTGGCATGCAGCACCGGGTGACGATTCTACGCGTCCATGCCAAATTTCAGCTCGGTACGTCTAATCACGTTTGAGGTGTAGCCCCTCAAACACCATGCCCCCATCTCTGAAGTTCCCTATGGGAGAATTCCGTTTGTTCGATTCAGCCTTAATATAAGGGCACGACCGTGCCCTTATAATATATATATATATATATATATATATATATATATATATATATATATATATATATACACACACACATATATATATACATATACTTTACAATAAACTATTAGACCGGTCAAATAAAATCACTAACAATATATTTGCATAGCTATAGGAGGTGGATCTTAGATAAACTCTGTGCACAGAGAAATTTTCAAAAATAAAAATCAGTCCATATATTGGATTAAAAAAATAAGAATTTACTTACCGATAATTCTATTTCTCGTAGTCCGTAGTGGATGCTGGGGACTCCGTCAGGACCATGGGGAATAGCGGCTCCGCAGGAGACAGGGCACAAAAGTAAAAGCTTTAGGATCAGGTGGTGTGCACTGGCTCCTCCCCCTATGACCCTCCTCCAAGCCTCAGTTAGGATACTGTGCCCGGACGAGCGTACACAATAAGGAAGGATCTTAAATCCCGGGTAAGACTCATACCAGCCACACCAATCACACTGTACAACCTGTGATCTGAACCCAGGTAACAGCATGATAACAGCGGAGCCTCTGACAAGATGGCTCACAACAATAATAACCTGATTTTTGTAACAATAACTATGTACAAGTATTGCAGACAATCCGCACTTGGGATGGGCGCCCAGCATCCACTACGGACTACGAGAAGTAGAATTATCGGTAAGTAAATTCTTATTTTCTCTGACGTCCTAAGTGGATGCTGGGGACTCCGTCAGGACCATGGGGATTATACCAAAGCTCCCAAACGGGCGGGAGAGTGCGGATGACTCTGCAGCACCGAATGAGAGAACTCCAGGTCCTCCTCAGTCAGGGTGTGCCCCTGACCAAGTATGAGCTCGGCAAAGTTGTAAAGCCGAGACCCCTCGGGCAGCCGCCCAAGATGAGCCCACCTTTCTTGTGGAATGGGCATTTACATATTTTGGCTGTGGCAGGCCTGCCACAGAATGTGCAAGCTGAATTGTACTACACATCCAACTAGCAATCGACTGCTTAGAAGCAAGAGCACCCAGTTTGTTGGGTGCATACAGGATAACAGCAAGTCAGTCTTCCTGACTCCAGCCGTCCTGGAAACTATATTTTCAGGGCCCTGACAACATCTAGCAACTTGGAGTCCTCCAAGTCCCTAGTAGCCGCAGGTACCACAATAAGCTGGTTCGGGTGAAACACTGACACCACCTTAGGGAGAAACTGGGGATGAGTCCGCAGCTCTGCCCTGTCCGAATGGACAATCAGATATGGGCTTTTTGAGACAAACGCCGCCAATTCTGACACTCGCCTGGCCGAGGCCAGGGCCAACAGCATGGTCACTTTCCCTGTGAGATATTTCAAATCCACAGATTTGAGCGGTTTAAACCAATGTGATTTTAGGAATCCCAGAACTACGTTGAGATCCCACAGTGCCACTGGAGGCACAAAAGGGGGTTGTATATGCAGTACTCCCTTGACAAACTTCTGGACTTCAGGAACTGAAGCCAATTCTTTCTGGAAGAAAATCGACAGGGCCGAAATTTTAACCTTAATGGACCCCAATTTGAGGCCCATAGACACTCCTGTTTGCATGAAATGCAGGAAACGACCGAGTTGAAATTTCTTCATGGGGCCTTCCTGGCTTCACACCACGCAACATATTTTCGCCACATGTGGTGATAATGTTGTGCGGTCACCTCCTTCCTGGCTTTGACCAGGGTAGGAATGACCTCTTCCGGAATGCCTTTTTTCCCTTAGGATCCGGCGTTCAACCGCCATGCCGTCAAACGCAGCCGCGGTAAGTCTTGGAACAGACATGGTACTTGCTGAAGCAAGTCCCTTCTTAGCGGCAGAGGCCATGAGTCCTCTGTGAGCATCTCTTTAAGTTCCGGGTACCAAGTCCTTCTTGGCCAATCCGGAGCCACGAGTATAGTTCTTACTCCTCTACGTCTTATAATTCTCAATACCTTGGGTATGAGAAGCAGAGGAGGGAAGACATACATCGACTGGTACACCCACGGTGTTACCAGAACGTCCACAGCTATTGCCTGAGGGTCTTTTGACCTGGCGCAATACTTGTCCAGTTTTTTGTTCAGGCGGGACGCCATCATGTCCACCTTTGGTCTTTTCCAACGGTTCACAATCATGTGGAAGACTTCCCGATGAAGTCCCCACTCTCCCGGGTGGAGGTTGTGCCTGCTGAGGAAGTCTGCTTCCCAGTTGTCCACTCCCGGAATGAACACTGCTGACAGTGCTATCACATGATTTTCCGCCCAGCGAAAAATCCTTGCAGTTTCTGCCATTGCCCTCCTGCTTCTTGTGCCGCCCTGTCTGTTTACGTGGGCGACTGCCGTGATGTTGTCCCACTGGATCAATACCGGCTGACCTTGAAGCAGAGGTCTTGCTAAGCTTAGAGCATTGTAAATTGCCCTTAGCTCCAGTATATTTATGTGGAGAAAAATCTCCAGACTTGATCACACTCCCTGGAAATTTTTTCCCTGTGTGACTGCTCCCCAGCCTCTCAGGCTGGCCTCCGTGGTCACCAGCATCCAATCCTGAATGCAGAATCTGCGGCCCTCTAGAAGATGAGCACTCTGTAACCACCACAGGAGAGACACCCTTGTCCTTGGAGATAGGGTTATCCGCTGATGCATCTGAAAATGCGATCCGGACCATTTGTCCAGCAGATCCCACTGAAAAGTTCTTGCGTGGAATCTGCCGAATGGAATCGCTTCGTAATAAGCCACCATTTTTCCCAGGACTCTTGTGCAATGATGCACTGACACTTTTCCTGGTTTTAGGAGGTTCCTGACTAGCTCGGATAACTCCCTGGCTTTCTCCTCCGGGAGAAACACCTTTTTCTGGACTGTGTCCAGAACCATCCCTAGGAACAGCAGACGTGTCGTCGGAAACGGCTGCGATTTTGGATATTTAGAATCCACCCGTGCTGTCGTAGAACTACTTGAGATAGTGCTACTCCGACTTCCAACTGTTCTCTGGACCTTGCCCTTATCAGGAGATCGTCCAAGTAAGGGATAATTAAGACGCCATTTCTTTGAAGAAGAATCATCATTTCGGCCATTACTTTGGTAAAGACCCGAGGTGCCGTGGACAATCCAAACGGCAGCGTCTGAAACTGATAGTGACAGTTCCGTACCACGAACCTGAGGTACCCTTGGTGAAAAGGGCAATTTGGGACATGGAGGTAAGCATCCTTGATGTCCAGGGACACCATATAGTCCCCTTCTTCCTGGTTCGCTATCACTGCTCTGAGTGACTCCATCTTGATTTGAACCTTTGTATGTAAGTGTTCAAAGATTTCCCATTTAGAATAGGTCTCACCGAGCCGTCTGGCTTCAGTACCACAATATAGTGTGGAATAATACCCCTTTCCTTGTTGTAGGAGGGGTACTTTGATTATCACCTGCTGGGAATACAGCTTGTGACTTGTTTCCAATACTGCCTCCCTGTCGGAGGAAGACGTTGGTAAAGCAGACATCAGGAGCCTGCGAGGGGGAGACGTCTCGAATTTCCAGTCTGTACCCCTGGGATACTACTTGTAGGATCCAGGGGTCCACTTGCGAGTGAGCCCACTACGCGCTGAAACTCTTGAGACGACCCCCCACCGCACTTGAGTCCGCTTGTACGGCCCTAGCGTCATGCTGAGGACTTGGCAGAAGCTGTGGAGGGCTTCTGTTCCTGGGAATGGGCTGCCTGCTGCAGTCTTCTTCCCTTTCCTCTATCCCTGGGCAGATATGACTGGCCTTTTGCCTGCTTGCCCTTATGGGGACGAAAGGACTGAGGCTGAAAAGACGGTGTCTTTCTGCTGAGATGTGATTTGGGGTAAAAAAGGTGGATTTTCCAGCTGTTGCCGAGGCCACCAGGTCCGATGGACCGACCCCAAATAACTCCTTCCCTTTATACGGCAATACTTCCATGTGCCGTTTGGAATCTGCATCACCTGACCACTGTCGTGTCCATAAACATCTTCTGGCAGATATGGACATCGCACTTACTCTTGATGCCAGAGTGCAAATATCCCTCTGTGCATCTCGCATATATAGAAATGCATCCTTTAAATGCTCTATAGTCAATAAAATACTGTCCCTGTCAAGGGTATCAATATTTTCAGTCAGGGAATCCGACCAAGCCACCCCAGCGCTGCACATCCAGGCTGAGGCGATCGCTGGTCGCAGTATAACACCAGTATGTGTGTATATACCTTTTTAGGATATTTTCCAGCCTCTCAGCTGGCTCCTTGAGGGCGGCCCTATCTGGAGACGGTACCGCCACTTGTTTTGATAAGCGTGTGAGCGCCTTATCCACCCTAAAGGGTGTTTTCCAACGCGCCCTAACTTCTGGCGGGAAAGGGTATACCGCCAATAATTTTCTATCGGGGGAAACCCACGCATCATCACACACTTCATTTAATTTATCTGATTCAGGAAAAACTACAAGTAGTTTTTTCACACCCCACATAATACCCTTCTTGTGGTACTTGTAGTATCAGAATTATGTAACACCTCCTTCATTGCCCTTAACATGTAACGTGTGGCCCTAAAGGAAAATACGTTTGTTTCTTCACCGTCGACACTGGAGTCAGTGTCCGTGTCTGTGTCGACCGACTGAGGTAAATGAGCGTTTTACAGCCCCTGACGGTGTTTGAGACGTCTGGACAGGTACTAATTTGTTTGCCGGCCGTCTCATGTCGTCAACCGACCTTGCAGCGTGTTGACATTATCACGTAATTCCTTAAATAAGCCATCCATTCCGGTGTCGACTCCCTAGAGAGTGACATCACCATTTCAGGCAATTGCTCCGTCTCCTCACCAACATCGTCCTCATACATGTCGACACACACGTACCGACACACAGCACACACACAGGGAATGCTCTGATAGAGGACAGGACCCCACTAGCCCTTTGGGGAGACAGAGGGAGAGTTTGCCAGCACACACCAAAAACGCTATAATTATACAGGGACAACCTTTATATAAGTGTTTTTCCCTTATAGCATTTTAATATATATATACATATCGCCAAATAAGTGCCCCCCCTCTCTGTTTTAACCCTGTTTCTGTAGTGCAGTGCAGGGGAGAGCCTGGGAGCCTTCCCACCAGCATTTCTGTGAGGGAAAATGGCGCTGTGTGCTGAGGAGAATAGGCCCCGCCCCCTTTTCGGCGGGCTTCTTCTCCCGTTTTTCTGAGACCTGGCAGGGGTTAAATACATCCATATAGCCCCCAGGGGCTATATGTGATGTATTTTTAGCCAGAATAAGGTACTATCATTGCTGCCCAGGGCGCCCCCCCCCAGCGCCCTGCACCCTCAGTGACCGCTGCTATGAAGTGTGCTGACAACAATGGCGCACAGCTGCAGTGCTGTGCGCTACCTTATGAAGACTGAAGAGTCTTCTGCCGCCGTTTCTGGACCTTCACTTTTCGGCATCTGCAAGGGGGGTCGGCGGCGCGGCTCCGGGACGAACCCCAGGGTGAGACCTGTGTTCCGACTCCCTCTGGAGCTAATGGTGTCCAGTAGCCTAAGAAGCCAATCCATCCTGCACGCAGGTGAGTTCACTTCTCTCCCCTAAGTCCCTCGTAGCAGTGAGCCTGTTGCCAGCAGGACTCACTGAAAATAAAAAACCTAACAAACTTTTACTCTAAGCAGCTCTTTAGGAGAGCCACCTAGATTGCACCCTTCTCGGCCGGGCACAAAAATCTAACTGAGGCTTAGAGGAGGGTCATAGGGGGAGGAGCCAGTGCACACCACCTGATCCTAAAGCTTTTACTTTTGTGCCCTGTCTCCTGCGGAGCTGCTATTCCCCATGGTCCTGACGGAGTCCCCAGCATCCACTTAGGACGTCAGAGAAATCAATTTACCAGCTGTAATTCGCACCCATGTAGTAGATAACATATTTATAAGTTGTTATATATTGGAATTCCTCAATATGCTGCCACTTGGCAAAGGAGATGATATTGTGCAAAATAACCGCTCCACACTGGAGCCTTACGTGTAGCTTGCACCAGTTGTTATAACACGGGAGAGTCATTGGACCCTTATACCAGCCTTATTTGCACCCCCAAAATATACCATCATCTAGCGGTAATATCCGTGGACTAAACGGAGATCGGGAGAACACAACCGTGACTGTGGTCGGGTAATTATTCAGCACAGCAGGCGCCAGTGAAGCGCCGTTCCTGCAGCCCGAGACCGTCTCTTCTGTCATTGGACTCTCACGTGTTATAACAACTGGTGCAAGCTACACGTAAGGCTCCAGTGTGGAGCGGTTATTTTGCACAATATCATCTCCTTTGCCAAGTGGCAGCATATTGGGGAATTCCAATATATAACAACTTATAAATATGTTATCTACTACATGGGTGAGAATTACAGCTGGTAAATTGATTTTTTAATCCAATATATGGACTGATTTTTATTTTTGAAAATTTCTCTGTGCACAGAGTTTATCTAAGATCCACCTCCTATAGCTATGCAAATATATTGTTAGTGATTTTATTTGACCGGTCTAATAGTTTATTGTAAAGTATATATATATATATATATATATATATATATATATATATATATATATATATATATATATATATATATATATATATATATACACACTTTACAATAAACTATTAGACCGGTATTTATATATTTTTTATTACATATAAATATATATATACCGGTCTAATAGTTTATTGTAAAGTATATATATATATATATTTTACAATAAACTATTAGACCGGTATATATATTTTAATATGTAATAAAAAATATAGAATATATGAAATTATTTATTTGTTTTTATTGAACTTTGAGCCATATCATACTATTTATAGCGCAAGAGGAGATTAGTTCAGTGTTCCAGTGTTACCGGAGACTTTAAAGTGCCGGTTCTTTTTTACTTGATTTACCCCAAGTCAAGCTCTCTCCTGCAGCTTAAGTATACATTAATTGCAGTATTATTTGTACATAATTTTTAATACCAGTAATTTGATCACCAGAATATGGTGATGATGTATTAGCGCCTGGTTATATTCTTTTGTATTGTTTTACTTAATCAGTTCACCAGGCTTAATAGATCTGCCCCAATGTTTCAAAATGGAATGCATCAAGAGAACGGTGTTGGTATTGTAAAAATACACACAGCTCCTGGTATTTCCTGGTGGTCTCCCATCCAAGTACTAAAACCAGGACCAACACTGCTCAGCTTCCATGATCAGGAGAGATTGGGCAAATCCAGTGTGCTGTGGCTGTAGATGAGCTCGTGGTTTCTGTTAGAGCTCTTCTACTTCTAACTTCTGGTACATAAAAGAATATGTGTAAAAATTAAATGTACAGTACCAAGAAAAGGGTGTTGGTAGTTTAAAAACACCTAAATAATCTGATAATACATGGATGGGAGACTGCTTGGTAGTAACAAAGTCCAATACTGCTTTGCTTCAAAGATCAAATGAGATTGGGCATATCCAGTGTGGTGTGGCTTTAGATAAGCTTTGTGGTTTCTGTTAGAGCTCTTCTACTTCTAACTACTGGTACATTAATGAATATGTATAAGGTTGTAGTTTATCCAATATCCCTTTACTACCCTTACCTTCCCCCCCCCCCTCCCCTCCCCTCCTTATAGCTTCCTTTGTTCTCTCCTCCTCGTGTGTGCGTTATTTGTTTTCTCATACATCCTAGAGGATGCTGGGATCACATTAAGAACCATGGGGTATAGACGGGATCCGCAGGAGACATGGGCACTTTAAGACTTTCAAAGGGTGTGAACTGTCTCCTCCCTCTATGCCCCTCCTCAGGGCCGAAACTAGGACTAACGGCACCCGGGGCAAGACAGAAACTTTGCGCCCCCCCCCAAAATAAATATATATATATATATATATATATATATATAATATATGTATGTGGCTGTGTACTATATATATATATATATATATAATATATGTATGTGGCTGTGTACATATATACACGCGTGTGTGTGTATATATATATATATATATATATATATATCTATCATGTGTGTATTACTGGTGTCTGCTGGTCTGAGGGATATCTGTGCTGAATTTGTTTGTTTCTTATTTTTTTTATTTTTATTTTTCTATTTTATTATATATATATATATATATATCTGTATATATCTGTATATCTGTAGCTGTCACAGTGGTGAAAATGAGCAGTAGTTTGAATGAGCTGCAGGGGTTAACACCAGTCACAGTGAATATGTGTGTGTGTTTTACCTCCGTCTCTCGCTGTCCTGCTTCCATCCATCACTGTGCTGTCGGGCTGAATGCAATGCTGTGTGGGGCCAGAAAAAGGTCAGTAGCTGACCACATTCGTAGCTCGTGCGGGCGGGCAGTATACTTTTTTGGGCTTGCCGCCGCTGCTTAGGAAGGGAAACTAGACGTTACCCTGACTCCCTAGATCCAGCAGCCGTGGCCAGCTTTCTGCAATGCCTCATGGGATTTGTAGTCTCTATGCTACTGCATAAAGTCTAAGCAGTAGCACACGTGACTACAAATCCCATTTTTCTTCAATAGATTCTCTGCTGTGTCAGACCCAGCTGATCCCAGCGCCCTATCAAATCCCGCGCCCGGGTCACATGCCCCCCCCTAGCCCCTCCCTAGTTTCGGCTCTGCCCTCCTCCAGACTCCAGTTTTAGAATTGTGCCCAGTGAGACTGGATGCACTACAGGGGAGCTCTACTGAGTTTCTCTGAAAAGACTTATGTTAGTTTTTCTTATTTTCAGGGAGGCTGCTGGCAACAGTCTCCCTGCTTCGTGGAACTTAGGGGAGAGAAGTATGACCAACTTCTAGTGAGTTCAATGGCTCTGCTTCTGGCTGACAGGACACCATTAGCTCCTGAGGGTGCTGATCGCTAGGTACGCCTAGATGCCCACTCCCGTAGCCTGCCATCACCCCCTTACAGAGCCAGAAGTCAGAAGACAGGCGAGTAGCAGAAGAACAGAAGACTACTTCTCCAGTGACGGCATTCTGAGGTACCACGCAGCGAGCGGAATGCTGTGCGCCATGCTCCCACACAAACACAGGCACTGCAGGGTGCAGGGCGTGTGGGTGGGGAAGGGGGGCACCCTGGGCAGCATAAATTCCTCACAAAAGGCTGGCAAAAGTGGACATTAGTGCCTGGGCACTGTACTTACCACGCCAGCGTAATTAATTATTTGTTTCTGAGCGGGACAGAAGCGTGCCATTACAGCGGCGGGGCTTCTTCCTCACCTCACCAGCACATCTATAGAGCGTAACAAGTCTATCACTATAGAGTTTATTATTTCCCAGACTGTGTACTTTTGGCGCTGGATTGTGAGCTGAAAAATCCTCTCTGTCCCTCTGACAGATTTACTGTAGGTCTATCCCCCATAAGCCGATGTGTCTGTGGGTACTTGGTACATGTGTGTCAACATGTCGGTGGCTGAATGTTTTTCCCAAGAGGAAACTATATTAGGAATGCAGACATATGATGGTGGCCCTGTTGGCACCACCAATAACTGACTGGGTGAAAGTTTCAGTAATATCAGAGTGAGGTTGGATAAATCTGTGTCCCAGACACAGACGTAGAGAAAAGATGTGATGTTCATGGCTATGCTTCTTTTCACTCAGGCCCGCAAAAATGTTACTACACATCGATACTGACTCGGATACTGATTCCTATGTCGGCCATAATATTTCCTGATTAGATCCAATATTGTCAAGGAGCATTCAGTACATGATTGTGGATATTAAGGACATATTAACATCACTGACCCTGCTGTTCCTGACAAAGGGGTATATATGTATGTATATATAGATATATAATGAAAGCTGATGTAACGTTCCTCCATCTCTGTTTGAGAAAGTCTGGGCCAGCTCGACAAGATGGTTTCAAATCCCCAAAAGGTTTCCGGTTATTTATTAATTTCCTGCTGCGGACAGAATAAAGTGGGAGTCACCCCCTCTTCTGCACGGGGCCCTGTCACAAATCCAGCGGATCGTATGCAGGAAGCTACATTATTTCTAGTTATGTAACCACGGGTACATTACTTAGACCTGCCATTACATGCGCATGGGTGAGTAGTAGTATTCAAGAATTGGTCGAATACCTCGTCATCCGATATAGATATCTTGGAGAGATGGGATACTCCTTACGTTGGATCATATCAAGGACACTGCAGCATACTTACGACTGCAAGGGATATAGGACTCTTGAGTTCACGGGCCAATTTCATGGCAGTCTCGGATAGGAGGGCATTGTGGATTCACCAAGGGAATGCTGATGCTGACTCCAAGAAGAAAGGGAGTCTCTTCCCTATGAAGGTGAAGCCTTGTTTGGTGACGGCCTAGTTAATTTGATCTCGGCAGATCCCGCAGGTAAGTCAACCTTCTTGCCCTATGTTCACTCTCAACGGATGAAGACGCATCATTGTCTAACGCAGTCATTTTGGCCCAATAGATATGCAAGAAGTTAAGATTCCCCTTTCTTTGCAGGTAGAGGAAGGAAAAGAGGGAAGAGGTCTGTAGCCTCTTCAAGATCGCAGGAGCAGAGATCGTCCTCTGCTTCTGCCAAATCCACTGCATGACGCTAGGGCTTTCTTGCAGGAGCCCGCACCAGTGGGGGCACGTCTAAAACACTTCAGTCAGTTCTGGATTAATTTAGACCTGGACTCGTGGGTTTTACAAATAGTGTCACAAGGGTACAAACTGGGGTTTCAAGACGTTCCCCCTCACCGATTGTTCAAATCGGCCTTAGTCAGCAGGGAGAAGGTTTTTATTCAAGCCTCTTCGTGGTCCCGATGCCGGACGGCTCAGACAGACCAATCTTAAATCTGAAATCCCTCAATTTCTACCTAAAGAAATTCAATTTCAAGATGGAATCTCTCAGGGTAGGGATCTCCAGTCCGGAGGAAGGAGATTTCATGGTTTTGGTAGACATAAGGATGCCTAATTACATGTTCCCGTTTAGCCACTGCATAAAGCTACCTGAGGTTTGCAATTCAGGATTGTCATTACCAATTTCAGACGTTGCCGTTTGGTCTGTCCACGGCTCCGAGGATTTTCACCAGGGTGATGGCGGAAATGATGGTTCTCCATCGCAAGCAAGGAGTCACAATTATCCCGTACTTGGATGATCTCCTGATAAAGGCGAGATCCAGGGACCAGTTGGTGCAAAACATCTACTCTCCCTGACAGTTCTTCAACAACATGGTTGGCTCCTAAACTTGCCAAAATCGCAGTTGGTCCCAATGACGCGGTTGTTGTTTTTGGGAGTCATACTGGACACCGAAGAGGCTTTCTTCCAGTGGAAAGGCTATGGAGATCCAGAGTCTGGTCAAACAAATTCTAAAACCAGCAAGAGTGTTAATCCATCAATGCATTCTGTTGCTGGGGAAGATGGTTGCGGCCTACGAGGCCATTCAGTTTGGCAGGTTCCATGCCAGAGTGTTCCAGTGGGACCTGTTGGACAAGTGGTCCGGATCCCACCTACACATGCACCGGAGGATAATCCTGTCTTCCAAGACCAGAATCTCACTCCATTGGTGGCTGCACAGTTCTCACCTCCTAGAGGGGCGATGGTTCGGGATCCAGGACTGGATCCTAGGGACCACGGATGCAACCCTCCGAGGCTGGGGAGCAGTCACACAGGGGGAAAACATCCAAGGAAGATGGTCAAGTCAGGAAAGTTGTCTCCACATAAATATTCTGGAGTTAAGGGCCATTTAATAACTGCAGACACAGTACGCACTGGGACGGGTGCCCAGCATCCTCTACGGACTAAGAGAAAAGGATTTACCGGTAGGTATTAAAATCCTATTTTCTCTAACGTCCTAGAGGATGCTGGGGACTCCGTAAGGACCATGGGGATAGACAGGCTCCGCAGGAGACATGGGTACTTTAAGAAAGACTTTAGTTCTGGGTGTACACTGGCTCCTCCCTCTATGCCCCTCCTCCAGACCTCAGTTTGATACTGTGCCCAGTGGAGACTGGGTGCTTTTCAGGAGCTCTCCTGAGCTTTCTGACAGAAAGTATTTTGTTAGGTTTTTAATTTTCAGGGAGCACTGCTGGCAACAGACTCCCTCATCGAGGGACTGAGGGGAGAGAAGCAGCCCTACTCTCCGAGTTGCAAGGTCCTGCTTCTTAGGCTACTGGACACCACTAGCTCCAGAGGGATTGGTACGCAGGATCTCACCATCGCCGTCCGTCCCAGGGCCGTGCCTCCGTCCCCCTTGCAGAGCTGGAAGATAGAAGCCGGGTGAGTATGAGAAGAAAAGAAGACTTCAGAGGTGGCAAAAGACTTCATGATCTTCACTGAAGTAACGCACAGCACTGCAGCTGTGCGCCATTGCTCCCATACACCTCACACACTCCAGTCACTGTAAGGGTGCAGGGCGCAGGGGGGGGGGGGGCACCTGGGCAGCAATATAAACCTCTTTTTGGCAAAACTATAACACATATACAGCTGGGCACTGTATATATGTATGAGCCCCCACCAATTTTACAGTTTAAGCGGGACAGAAGCCCGCCGCCGAGGGTGCGGGGCTTCTCCCTCAGCACTCACCAGCGCCATTTTTTCTTCACAGCACCGCTGAGAGGAAGCTCCCCGGACTCTCCCCTGCTTATACCATAGTAGACAAGAGAGTTGAAAAGAGGGGGGGGGGGGCACATAATTCGGCGCAAATTACATACAGCAGTACTACTGGGCAAACATTAAGTTACTGTGTATTCCTGGGTTATATAGCGCTGGGGTGTGTGCTGGCATACTCTCTCTCTGTCTCTCCAAAGGGCCTTGTGGGGAAACTGTCTTCAGAAAAAGCATTCCCTGGGTTTGTGGTGTGTCGGTACACGTGTGTCGACATGTCTGAGGAAGAAGGCTATATTAGAGAGGAGCAGGAGCAAATGAATGTGGTGTCTCCACCGACAGCTGATTGGATGGATATGTGGAATATTTTAAATGCTAGTGTAAACTCATTGCACAAAAGATTAGACAAGGCTGAAGCTTTGGGACAGTCAGGGTCTCAACCCATGCCTGATCCTATGTTGCAGGGACTGTCAGGGTCTCATAAGCGCCCATTATCCCAGATTGTTGACACAGATACCGACACGGATTCTGACTCCAGTGTCGATTACGATGATGCAAAGTTACAGCCAAAATTGGCAAAATCCATTCGATATATGATTATGGCAATAAAAGATGTTTTGCACATCAGAGAGGAACCCCCTGTCCCTGACAAGAGGGTACATATGTACAAGGGAAAAAAGCCTGAGGTAACCTTTGAGGGGGTCACACGAGCTGAACGAGTTATGTGAAAAAGCTTGGGAATCTCCAGATAAAAGACTACAGATTTCCAAAAGGATTCTTATGGCGTATCCTTTCCCATCAATGGATAGGTTACGATGGGAATCCTCCCCTAGGGTGGACAAAGCATTAACACGCTTATCCAAGAAGGTAGCCCTCCCGTCCCAGTATACGGCTACCCTCAAAGAGTCTGCTGACCGCAAACAGGAGATTACCCTGAAGTCCATTTATACACATTCAGGTACCTTACTCAGACCGGCAATTGCGTCGGCCTGGGTGTGTAGTGCTGTAGCGGCATGGACGGTTACCTTATCTGAGGGGATGGATACCATAGATAAGGATACTATTTTATTGACCCTGGGGCATATAAGAGATGCTGTCCTATATATGTGTGTATGCAAACTACAGGTGGTGCTGCAGGGCTCACACCCTTTTACTTGTCTTGTAGAGCAACTCTGGAGCTGTTACTGGGTCCAGCTGCTGCAAGAAATCAGCTTGAATGCTTCCGGGGCTGGGGCATGGCCAACATGAGCCCACACTGATGGGGGGTGGGGGTGTATAAAGCGATTTAGGTGTCATCCAAGCGCAACCCCACAAAGGCCGCCATGCCCTGCGTGACCCTTTTCTCTTTTCATATGCAGACGAGGGTTGCAGCCAACTATGCCCACTGCTTGGATGACATCACCATATGCAAATCCATCTGCTGCAGGCCTTCCCCCAGGAATGCTTGCACTAGTTGTTGCATTTGGTTTGTTGTTTGGGGGTGCTTCAGTATTAGGCAGCCTTCTGCCCTCCCACATTCGTCTGAAAATGTGTTCTCCCTGCAGTTGTTGTCCCCAGATGAGAGTTCCCTTGTGCTGCCTCAGTTGAATCTCCTTAACTTGACAGGGGTGTGCCCGAGCAGCCGCCCTCCACAGCCCTATCCCAACACATACTTATCTTGCATATGAGATCTCTTGATCATGAAGATAGTTCTCACAGGGTGAGGTTCATCCATTACATTTTAAAGTAGGAAGGTACAAATTACATATTCAAATTACATATATGTGCTGGATTCAAATGTTTTCCCCCCTTCCTTTCTCAATTGTGCCCATCAGCAGCTATTCTAATGTTGCTGCCAATGGGTGTGACACATTCATTTCTTCTGTGGGGTACACTGGACTCCACAAGGATTCACATTGGGGTGTAGAGTAGGATCTTGATCTGAGGCACCAACAGGCTCAAAGCTTTTGACTGTTCCCAAGATGCTCAGCGCCCCCTCCTCTATAACCTCGCTTCCATGAACAGGGAGCTCAGTTTGTAGTTGGTGCCTTCAGTAGCAGGCCACTTAACAGGGGGCTGCCTCAGGCAGCCTATTCTTAGCTATTAATTTTGGCAAGAAAAGAAGAACTTTTTTCATAAGAATCTACAAGGGCTGCAGCAGGCTAGGTCTAATAGACTTCTTTACTGCAGCTCCATCACTCCCAGTGGCGCAGTATACTCCCGTGCCCCGGTTGCTGGGTCACTGCAGCGGAGGCTCCGGTTTCTTCCTAAGGTCAGTCACACACACACCACCCTCCGGGATCAGGAGGCCGCTGATGGGGGCGGGCCGTGTGCGCACTGGCGTGGACACTGATTACTGGGCAGCCGCTCCACTAGCCACCAGGGGGAGTTAAGGAGCACAGCTCTGGGGTTTTTTCTCCTATATTAACCCCATTTTGTACTACCCGCAGTGCATTGTGATAGGTAATGGGGCCTGATTCAGGTTGGATCGCAATCCAACTGCAAAAACTGCTAAGAGCATACGCATCCGCCTGCATTTTCTGCGGCACCCCGCAGATAATGCGATCGCCTCTGCCTGTGAATCGGTGAAGGGGGGGGGGGGGGGTCAACAACACTCCATTTCCAAGTCGGAGATGGAGCGGTGCGGGGGCACGGTTTCAAAATGGGGTCGGCAACGGAGAAACAGGAGGTGTGGTCAGAGCAGCTGCATGACATCACATGGGCCGGACTCTGCCAGTGGAGCCCCAGCGTCATGCAGTAGATTTTGTAGAGGCCGGGGAGGACTTCTGCTCCTGGGAACTAGCTGTGTTGTGCAGCTTTATTCCTCTGCCCCTACCTCTGGCAAGAAAGGACGCACCTCGCACTTTCTTGTTTCTTTGTGACCGAAAGGACTGCATTTGAAAATGCATAGCTTTCTTATGCTGTGAGGGAACATAAGGTAAAAATTTGATTTTCCAACTGTAGCTGTGCGTGTTAATGCTTTGTCCATCCTAGGGGAGGATTTCCATCGTAACCTATCCGTTGATGGAAAAGGATACGCCATAAGAATCCTTTTGGAAATCTGCAGTCTTTTATCTGGAGATTCCCAAGCTTTTTCACATAACTCGTTCAGCTCGTGTGACCCCCTCAAAGGTTACCTCAGGCTTCTTTCCCTTGTACATATGTACCCTCTTGTCAGGGACAGGGGGTTCCTCTGTGATGTGCAAAACATCTTTTATTGCCATAATCATATATCGAATGGATTTTGCCAATTTTGGCTGTAACTTTGCATCATCGTAATCGACACTGGAGTCAGAATCCATGTCGGTATCTGTGTCAACAATCTGGGATAGTGGGCGCTTATGAGACCCTGACAGTCCCTGCAACATAGGATCAGGCATGGGTTGAGACCCTGACTGTCCCAAAGCTTCAGCCTTGTCTAATCTTTTGTACAATGAGTTTACACTAGCATTTAAAGCATTCCACATATCCATCCAATCAGGTGTCAGCGAGGACACCACATTCATTTGCTCCCAATCCTCTCTAATATAGCCTTCTTCCTCAGACATGTCGACACACGTGTACCGACACACCACACACACAGGGAATGCTTTTTCTGGAGACAGTTTCCCCACAAGGCCCTTTGGAGAGACAGAGAGAGAGTATGCCAGCACACACCCCAGCGCTATATAACCCAGGAATAACACAGTATCTTAATGTTTGTCCAGTAGCGCTGCTGTATGTAATTTGCGCCGAATTTTGTGCCCCCCCCCCCCCTCTTTTCAACCATCTTCTCTACCGTGGTATAAGCAGGGGAGAGTCCGGGGAGCTTCCTCTCAGCGGTGCTGTGGAGAAAAAATGGCGCTGGTGAGTGCTGAGGGAGAAGCCCTGCCCCCTCGGCGGCGGGCTTCTGTCCCGCTTAAACTGTAAAATTGGCGGGGGCTCATACATATATACAGTGCCCAGCTGTATATATGTTATATTTTTGCCAAAAAGAGGTTTATATTGCTGCCCAGGGTGCCCCCCCTGCGCCCTGCACCCTTACAGTGACCGGAGTATGTGAGGTGTATGGGAGCAATGGCGCACAGCTGCAGTGCTGTGCGTTACCTCAGTGAAGATCATGAACTCTGCGGAGCCCGTCTATCCCCATGGTCCTTACGGAGTCCCCAGCATCCTCTAGGACGTTAGAGAAACTAGGATTTTAATACCTACCGGTAAATCCTTTTCTCTTAGTCTGTAGAGGATGCTGGGCACCCGTCCCAGTGTGTACTGTGTCTGCAGTTATTAAATGGCCCTTAACTCCAGAACATTTATGTGGAGACAACTTTCCTGACTTGACCATCTTCCTTGGACGTTTTCCCCCTGTGTGACTGCTCCCCAGCCTCGGAGGGTTGCATCTGTGGTCCCTAGGATCCAGTGCTGGATCCCGAACCATCGCCCCTCTAGGAGGTGAGAACTGTGCAGCCACCAATGGAGTGAGATTCTGGTCTTGGAAGACAGGATTATCCTCCGGTGCATGTGTAGGTGGGATCCGGACCACTTGTCCAACAGGTCCCACTGGAACACTCTGGCATGGAACCTGCCAAACTGAATGGCCTCGTAGGCCACAACCATCTTCCCCAGCAACCGAATGCATTGATGGATTAACACTCTTGCTGGTTTCAGAATTTGTTTGACCAGACTCTGGATCTCCATAGCCTTTCCCCTGGAAGAAAACCTCTTCTGTGTCCAGTATGACTCCCAAAAACAACTACCGCGTCATTGGGACCAACTGCGATTTTGGCAAGTGTAGGAGCCAACCATGTTGTTGAAGAACTGTCAGGGAGAGTGCAATGTTTTGCACCAACTGGTCCCTGGATCTCGCCTTTATCAGGAGATCATCCAAGTACGGGATAATTGTGACTCCTTGCTTGCGAAGGAGAACCATCATTTCCGCCATCACCCTGGTGAAAATCCTCGGAGCCGTGGACAGACCAAACGGCAATGTCTGAAATTGGTAATGACAATCCTGAATTGCAAACCTTAGGTAGCTTGATGCAGTGGCTAAATGGGAACATGTAAGTAGGCATCCTTTATGTCTACCAAAACCATGAAATCTCTTTCCTCCGGACTGGAGATCACTACCCTGAGAGATTCCATCTTGAAATTGAATTTCTTTAGGAAGAAATTGAGGGATTTCAGATTTTAGATTGGTCTGACTGAGCCGTCCGGCTTCGGGACCACGAAGAGGCTTGAATAAAAACCTTCTCCCTGCTGACTAAGGCCAATTTGAACAATCGGTGAGGGGGAACGTCTTGAAACCCCAGTTTGTACCCTTGGGACACTATTTGTAAAACCCACGAGTCCAGGTCCGAATGAATCCAGAACTGACTGAAGAGTTTTAGACGTGCCCCCACTGGTGTGGGCTCCTGCAAGAAAGCCCCAGCGTCATGCAGTGGATTTGGCAGAAGCAGAGGACAATCTCTGCTCCTGCGATCTTGAAGAGGCTACAGACCTCTTCCTTCTCCTTCCTCTACCTGCAAAGAAAGGGGAATCTTAACTTCTTGCATATCTATTGGGCCAAAATGACTGCGGTAGATAATGATGCGTCTTCATCCGTTGAGAGGGAACATAGGGCAAGAAGGTTGACTTACCTGCGGGAGCTGCCGAGATCAAATTAACTAGGCCGTCGCCAAACAAGGCTTCACCTTCATAGGGAAGAGACTCCCTTTCTTCTTGGAGTCAGCATCAGCATTCCCTTGGTGAATCCACAATGCCCTCCTATCCGAGACTGCCATGAAATTGGCCCGTGAACTCAAGAGTCCTATATCCCTTGCAGTCGTAAGTATGCTGCAGTGTCAACAGGCCAATTAAACCCTCCCCCCTCCTTTTACCCCATCACTTTGTCCAGTCCCTGTGGTCCATACTGTATTGCCATTATTATGCATGTTGCTGTGCTGGCCCTTTTCTGAATGTCCCTGCCACCGCCACCGAAGAGCTGGATAAGCCCAGTATGAAAACCACCTGCCGGCCTCACTGACGGTCCGAGTCAAAGGCTCCATTTTTTTTTTAAAGATTCCTCTGCCAAGTTAAGGGGGGCTTAAGGGGGCCCCAGAGATATCAGTGTACTGGGGCCCAAGATTTCTGTTGCTGGCCCTGACCCTCAGGGGCGTATCTACCCCTTTGGGCAGTACGGATGGTGTAATGGTTAGCATTACTGCCTCACAGCACTGAGGTCATGGGTTCGATTCCCACCATGGCCCTAACTGTGTAGAGTTTGTATATTCTCCCCGTACTTGCGTGGGTTTCCTCTGGGTACTCCGGTTTCCTCCCACAATCCAAAAATATACTGGTAGGTTAATTGGCTCCCAACAAAAATTAACCCTAGTGTTAATGTGTCTGTGTGTACATGTGATAGGGAATATAGATTGTAAACTCCACTGAGGCAGGGACTGATGTGAATGGGCAAATATTCTCTGTACAGCGCTGCGGAATATGTGTGCGCTATATAAATAACTGGTAATAAATAAATAATAAATAAAATTGGCCAGGATGTCACTTGCCAGGAGCACCATCCAGGTTTCAGTTGGGGGATTAGAGTTCATACAGTAATTAAATGTTTTCATATTGAGAACTACATCTCCCAGCATATACAGTGTGCTGGGGATGCTAACAAGCTTTATTTAAAAGTTTAAAAAAACATTGCTTTTATAATTGCAATGGTTAAAAAGGGAGAGCTATAAATCAATTTATCAGTGAATGATCGCAGTTTGAGCCGTTACATTTTACTGAACCACCTATCCCTCCACACTCACTACCTGTCCTCAGGATACATTTACCATCCTGGCAGACGGTATACCGGCGGTCATTTGACCGATGTTGGAATCCTGACACCACTTGGGAGACTGGTGCCGGCACACAGACAGCCAACATCCCGAAGGTGAGTATTGGAGGGAGGGTTAGGAGTCGGACCAGGGGAGGTGGTGTAAGGGAAGGCACTAGGAGGGGAGGGGGGGGGTAGCCCTAGCTGCCACCCCCTGAGGGTTATCCCTATCCGCCACCCCCCAGAGGGTTAGTATTAGGATTGGGGATCATGTGACCTCTGGAATCCCGAGCGCCGGATGCCATACCCAACCCCCTTTACTTTTTCAGGCATTTCTATCTCTCCTCTCTCTATGGTGTTCCAATTGCCCACTTTCCCTTGTGCTTTACTCTCTCTCTCTCTCCTTTGTTTAGAGCATCAGTTTCTGTAGTCCACTTATACCCTTATTTTTTCCAGTGTTTCACTAACTCTCTGATGTAATGAGGATGTATGGTCTAGAGGCGTCAGGGATGTAGCGTAGGGAATAGAGGCGTCAGGGATGTGGCGTAGGGAATAGAGGCGTCATGGATGTGGCGTAGGAAATAGAGGCGTCAGGGATGTGGCGTAGGAAATAGAGGCGTCAGGGATGTGGCGTAGGAAATAGAGGCGTCAGGGATGTGGCGTAGGGAATAGAGGCGTCAGGGATGTGGCGTAGGGAATAGAGGCGTCAGGGATGTGGCGTAGGGAATAGAGGCGTCAGGGATGTGGCGTAGGGAATAGAGGTGTCAGGGATGTGGCGTAGGGAATAGAGGTGTCAGGGATGTGGCGTAGGGAATAGAGGCATCAGGGATGTGGCGTAGGGAATAGAGATGTCAGGGATGTAGCGTAGGGAATATAGGCATCAGGGATGTACTAGCAGGTATATAGAGGTCAGTGTACTGTAAAGAGGGGTCAGTAATGCAGTGATGGTTATAGAAAGGTCAGTGATGTAGTGTAGGGTATAGAGGGGTCAGTTATGTAGTGTGGGGTAAAGAGGGGTCAGTGAAGATACTAAGCTGAAGTACTTAGAACACTTCTTGAATTAAGACACAACCTGCAAGAAAAAGTATGCAATATAGGTGAAAAGGCAAATGTCAGAGGTCTGATACAAGTGACCAGCTCCATACCTTGCACCACATAGCGTTATGTTAAACTGGGATATGTTCTTTTTTGGTGTGTGTGGGTGTGTGTGGGTGCCAAAGGCTGCCTGCCTTATTGCTCCTCCCCCATCCGGCTCCCAAGCACCTCTGCTGCCCAGTGATCCAGGAGCCTGCTGCTAGGAAGAAGTGGCCGAGCTTCAGCAAGCGAGTCTGGAAACTGGCGGAGGAAGTCATGATAACCAGATAATGGGGAGTGGAGAGCCAGTTCCAAGGTAATACTTTATACAGCTGGTTGAGATCCTGGTCGGTGGATATGGATTCCAAGAAAACCCTGGAGGTGCTTCCTTTCAAGGGAGACACTCTCTTTGGAGAAGACCTCAATAAGATTGTAGCTGATCTGGCTACTGCTAAAACAACTTGCCTACCTAGTATGACTCCTACCACGCAGAAGGCTAAAAGTACTTTTCCTTGGCCCTTTCATCCTCCAGGTAAAGCGTACCCATGGTCAGGCATACCCAAAGCAAGCTCATGCTTCCAGACCTGCCAAGCCCAGACTGAAGCAAGCCTGGGCTGCCCGTCAGCCTGCTTCCAAAACGGACAAGCCTGCCGCATGACGGGGCGGGCCTCCCTCTGGGGGATCCCAGGGTGGGGGCCCCGACTTCTAGGTTTGGCATAGAAAGGTATAATTCTAAGATAGAGAATTCTATTTGGAGCTCACCTTGTACTTTGTGAAGAAATAATCAGCATTGTGGCTGAGCAGATACATGTAGTGTGTGGCTGCAAACTGCATGGATCTGCTGCGTTGCAATGCTGATACTTTTTTTTTTCAAAGTACCAATAGCTTCATATAATGTTCACAATTTTTATGCAGGATCAAATAGCTCAATGGGTAGGGTGTTTGATTAGAATTCAACAGGTTATAGGTTTGAATCCTGGGTATTGTAGTTTGAGATGTGTTATTTAATAAAGCATGTTATTCTGACTGCCGGCATCCTATCACCTGGGATATCATACTAAATAAATGGAGTTGATCAAATTTTTTTTTTTTTTTATTAAACTAGGGACAATTTCCAGATACTTTTATTTATAACTGAGATTGCCCCCTGGAACTTCACATCAGTTGACAACTATGCATGAGTGGGCAGTGCTTGCCCTGGATCTGCCCACCCATTTGTGTGCCATCATAAAAGAAAGCATAACTGACAGTTATCCTGGGCGTACACTACACAATTATCTGTTAGGCTATCTATCCAGTCTGGATGGATGGAATAAAAATCTGGTAATGTATAGGAGCAAATGTCGATTAACCATTTGCTCCCAAACACTAGAAAAGTAGTCAAAAATGGTCATTACACAAATTGGTTAAACCCAAAATGTAACCAATTTGTTTAGGGGACCATTTTTGTCCATTTTCTAGTGTTTGAGAGTAAATCGTTGATGGTCATTTGCTCACATAGATAACCGGATTTCTATTCCAATCAGCCAGTGTTGGAGAGATGGTCTGCCAGATTACATAATGCATACCAGAGCCATAACTAGACTTTTTAGTGCCCTGTGACAGAGAATTATATGCCCCCCCCCCCCCCCCCACACACACTATTTTTGCAATATGGACAAAAGGCGCATGCCTCGTGGGGAAGGGGCATAACAAGATTGGTCTCAGAGAAAGCACATGAGATATGAAGATATATCTAGTATACTTGACACTCAATGGTTTGTGTTATTGCCGGGGGGCCCTCCTTAAATGCATATACAGTCACACATGGCTTGCTTGTGCAAATGGCATATCAGCAGTCAGCACTAACTGGTGACATGCCATTTGTACAAGTAAGCCATGTGTGACTAATATATAAACACACTTTATTAAATAACACCTCAGACTACCATACCCAGGATTCAAATCTATAACCTGTTGAATTCTAATCAAACACCCTACCCATTGAGCTACTTGATCCTGCATAAAAATTGTGAACATTATATGAAGCTATTGGTACTTTGCAAAAAAATATTATTAGCATTGCAACTCAGCAGATCAATGCAGTGTGCAGCCACACACTCCATATATCTGCTCAGCCACAATGCTGATTATTTCTTCACAAAGTACAAGGTGAGCTCCAAATAGAATTCTCTAGCTTAGATTATACCTTTCTATGCAAGGGTAAATAGCTCAATTGTTTGACTGCAATGCCACAGGAAATGGTTTGGATCCAAGACAGTGTGACTGAATAATAAAGAAACCTTAAGATGAGTTCATGAATGTTGTATAAGTATTAGTGAGAGAAGGGGTCAGGAGCATGCTAGGCTGCAAAAAATAAGGTAGGCTGCAAGTGAAAGTAATGATCTCCTATATATTTTCCCAGATCTGTCACTCTGTGTGGCTAACTCTGGGGGAAGTCACATCAATGGGCGGAGACGGCATCTGCAGGACGATACACCAGTGCCAGCAGCAGACCGTAACAAAGTGACAGATTAGGGAGAATATATAGGAGGTAGGGAGGTGGCCATGGTACATGGCTGACCAAGGGACACTAGCTCATGTACCCCTTTACCACTGAGGCTAGCCACCAAGGATGGACCTGTCACCAGTGCACATGCAATAACCTCTTCTGCTGCCCTCTTTGCAACTCAGATTGCCCAGTGCTCCCCTTCGCTAACCGTCCACAAAGTTTCCCCATCTCACGATCTGCCTCCTCACCGCCACTTTCATCTCTACAGCACACGCGCATATCATACAAGATCCCATCATGCGTACTGTCAAAGTCAGAAAAATATCTCTATGCACACTACCATATTTGCACCTCACACAGGTCCGTGCTGCGCATGCGTACGCTCTCCCGTACGTGCGCATACTCAGTCGCGGGCAGGCGCACGGTATGCGTATTTACGGTAGAGTTTATGTGATCGTAGCGTGCGACTCAATCATTACATATTTTCACTATATAATGTATTTTTTAGATCATGGTCCCTTTGATAGATTCTGAAAGTTTGGTTAATATAGAATGTTCATGAACAGAGAAATCCCTCTTTGTTTGATACGAAGGGTCAGACAGGAGTAATACAGTGGTGTTTAGTATCCATCGGAAGAATATTTAATTAGAAATATTCCGGTGTTGGTTTGAAGCAGATCAATCGCTCGTGCGAATAGTTATGGACATAAGAAGTTTATGAACATTTACTTTATTTGCACTTTATTACCCATGCGGCAGGAAACCCAGTTTCCCTCCCACCTGAGCTGTTGGAAATAGTCACAGCCCACCTGTATGAATCAACCTATGACCTTTTGTTATAATGCGAGGAGGAATTCCTGTGTCCAATGAACAATGAGATTGTAGGGACCATTGAATTGCATTGTGTGTGGGGCATAAATAGAAAGGCCGATCACATCCAGCTCTCACTCTTCAACGGTTATCATTGCTGAAAATCGGGAGCTGGATGTCCAGAGGCGCATGCGATCGTTTCCTTTGTGCGTAAGTTTTTCTCCGTAATCATACTGTTTCTCTCTTGTTATTATGGGCCATATCTTTCTCTCTCTTCTCTTTCTCTCATTTTCTCTTAAACTTAATTGTATTGTATTTACTGTGTAGTTACCTGGTTAGTTAGTCTATGTTATATTGTAGTGTATGATTTGTATTTGTATTAATTCTTTTGCAAGTATATCATTCAAAATATATATATATTAGGCGTTGGACCCTAAGCCCAGGTATCTGTGTATTTCTTATAGAGTTAAGTATTCTCAGAGCGTCGGTGACGCTCAAACTGCTTTTAAGCTAGTAAGGTTATACTGTGTTGCATTTACACCATATCACTACACAAAGGGTTTACTGCATAATACACTGTTTATGGTTTAGATATAAAGGTTTTACATTGTGAGCGTATGCGCCGCTGGTGATCTCCTCGTGGTCTCGAGCGGTCGCATCGCTATAGCGAATCATTACGGTAGTCGGCAGCCAATAACGTGCCTGCCAGTGATCTCTTGGCCGTGAGCGAACGTAACGCTTGAGCGTCTCGACCACGGCTAAGCGATTGTTACGCAACGTGCGTACCCTTACGGTACTTCATACGTAGTTAGCGTACAGTGTTCTTAGACCTCATAAAGGGTATTATATAAGATAAATAATCTGCTTTAACAATTGCGGGCTCGTCCTGTCCTTCACATATCTGCACTAGGTAATTACAGCAGACATTATCCAGCAGCAAAGGGCGGGAGATCATATTCCTCGTAGTGCTGTTTGGATAAGCGTCTGCTTCTCTTAGTAAAGGGTGCTGAAGGAATCCGGGAACCGGAGGTAAGAACAACACGCTAGTCTCTTTTAAAACTGTTTATTTTTCTGTCTTGCGTACACACGCACGCATATCTGCATTTCTTTTCATTCGTGTATTTTCGTATATCACTCTCCTGTTTGCTATTATATAGTTGATAAACGTGCTAAGAGAGATTTGCCGCTATTTCAAAGTGTAAAAGTAAAGGTAATATAGTTAAAGTATAGACAAACACACAGCTCTGCCTGAGAGACAAGGCGAAGTCAGTGTGGTGCGCGGTAGATGATCAAGGATCATCTACATTGATAAACGTATAAATTGTGTTACGGTGGATCTTTATTTTGCGTACACGTGTCTCTAACAAAGGACTGAGACTTGCGTACGCAAACCAAAGGCCGACGCACGCAGCGTATATCACGCAGCGGAGCGTCCGGGTACGCCCACGTAACTCAAATCACAAGTTTTTTTTTTCGCTTCTCAACGCGATAAATAGCGCAACGCGGTAAATAACGCAAATTTATTTTAAATTCGAAATTTAAATTAATAGATCCTTCTCCTAATTTGTAACACATCTGGTCTAAAGAGAAATTTCTGCGCAGAAATAGAAATAGAAACAAAAGTGTACATGTGGTGAGTGAGTGTGTTGTATACAATTTTACAGGTTGAACCACAAGAAAAGTCGAGTTCTCGTGAGGTACATGCGTGTAAGTGACGTACATGGTGGCTAGGGAGGCATCCCTGGTTAAAACATACAATTTGAGCATTAGAGTGTAGCAGACCAGGAGGTCATACTGTAACAGACCAGGAGGTCATAGCAGACCAACAGGTTCAGGTACAGCAGACAAGGAAGTCCGCTATACAGTCCACAGGCACAACACCAAGAAAGGGTTGGTGCAACACCCATATAGGCCATACAAGCTCTGGCTGAAGGGATTCGCAGCCGCAATTTTCGATTCCACTGGTCGCTCCGTACATAAGATTAGTTGCTTATGTGCTGAACGATTGTACCGCACGTAATTGTGTACATTAGTAAACCTGACCGGTACTATTTGTGTACGAAGGTCATAAACGCTATTTGTACATTCTAACGTGATTTGTGTAATTTTTTTTATTTTAAGGGAAGTTCGCTGCTCACTCAGGAACTATCCAACAACC
This sequence comes from Pseudophryne corroboree, assembly GCF_028390025.1. Taxonomy (NCBI): domain Eukaryota; kingdom Metazoa; phylum Chordata; class Amphibia; order Anura; family Myobatrachidae; genus Pseudophryne; species Pseudophryne corroboree. Next base: position 389,421 of record NW_026970072.1, read on the forward strand.
AATAGTTACTGGAAAGAGTAAGTGTTCTTCGGATCACCCTCACAGGTTCCAGTAAATAGAGGTTCAGGTCGCAGGGGCCCTGGGTCGAGTACGCCAGCACCATATCGGTGTGATCAGGTCGTATTGGTCGGCGTGGGCGAGTGAGTGGGGTACTCGGTAAACCGCCACCGTCAGCCTATTTTGAACATTTTGGTTTGCGTAAGGGTTGGCTGAATAAAGCAACACCTTCGAACTATGGGGGCCACTTGTTCAGGTAGGGGGCGATCAACCTCGGTTCGGGTTGATTCAGTGAACCGACCAGTTGGGTCGGCAAGGTACGTGATGTGTGAAAAATACGGTTCACACACAGAGGTTTTATGTGATGAATGGGAGAGAATGACAGTACATGACGGGGAGAAATTCCCAAGAGTAGGTAGCTTCAGCACAGAAGTGTTAACGAATTTAAGGAGAAGGATATGTCTCATTAAATCAGCAAAGAGACGAATCAAGCATTATGATTATTTGCAGTTGTGGCAACAGGAGGGTGACATACAGAGAGGATTGGCTCAGGCGGCGGGATCTGGCTCAATCAGAAAACTGATAGCCACGGCCCCACCGCCACCATATATATCGGGAGAGAAATTGGTTGCGGAGAATGACGCACTAAGGTGTAACACACAAACACTTAGCAACTGTGTAAATGTTAAAGATAATGTTAACCAATTAACCAATGCAAGTATTAACCCGTGCAAGTTGTACCCTGTTTTGAACTTTCCTCAGGAGTGTGATCAAGAAGACGAATCGGCAACAATTTCAGCGCTCTCTCTAGCAGCCACCATAACAGAGACCACAGTAGGCACAGCTCCACCCACGAGATTAGTAACAAGGGCCCCTAGCGGAGGGATAGGTGAGGTCGTATCTACAGGTAAGTACGGCACCATACACTATGCTGAAGCCATTTCACCACAGGCTGTAGAACCCACACAGAGTGATATTGTTAGAGTTAATCCTGTTAGGGTAATAGCTGTTCCAAATGGGAAAACTGACACATCAGGAGTCACCCCTGTGAGGAACATTGCCATGTATAACCCATTTTCCAGAATGGAATTAAGGACCATAGTGTCTGAATTCCCTGACCCTAGAAAAGACTTAGTTGCCAGCCAAAAATACATCAGAGACCTAGGTAACACTGTAGAGCCCAACAACAAAGACTGGCAGATATTGCTGAGAGCATGTTTACCCTCCAATGTTGACGCAACTCAATGTTTAGCTGACTGTGGATTAGATCAGGATGTACCTCTTACAGATGTGTACAACAAAGACAATGTAAAAAGAATAAGCTTACAGTTAAAGGAGTATTTCCCAGCCGTAGTTAAATGGAACAAAATATTCTCCATTAAACAGAAGGAGTCAGAAACAGCTGCAGAGTATTTTCACAGAGCATTATCAGAAATGGCAAAATACACAGGCATAGAGGACATTAAAACAAACATAAACCATCGAGAAGTAGCAGTATCGGTACTGATGGATGGTTTAAAAGAATCATTAAAGACTAGGGTACAGACCACACAACCATGTTGGCGAGGTCTGTCTGTGGCTACTTTGAGAGAGGCTGCTATTGATCACGATAGGAACATCACCAGACACAGGGAACAACAAAGTGATAAGTTAATGGCAGTAAGTATACAGGCCCTGACCACAAAACAGCCTGTGTTAACATCACCAAACCCTGTGGGTAAGTCAAATGTGATAACATGTTATTTTTGTCACAAACAGGGACACTTTGCACGAGACTGTAGATCGAGAAATGTACAAAAATCTTATCAACCCCCTAGACAACGACACGACACACGACATTGGGAGCAGGGTCCGCAGAAACGGAGTTATGAGCCACATGCAGGGGAAACAAAAAGATACCCCCCAAACAGAGATTGGCAAACCTCTGGTAGTTCCCAGCTAACTCCTTCACAAGTAGTTGCTGCCAGCGGGATTCAGGGAGGTCACCATACCCAATAGGGGTGTGGCCATACCTGTAATCTGCAGCCAGTAAAATTGATTGCAAGCCTTGGAAGTGAACCAGAAATTGCAATCAATGTAGCTGGTAAATCATTAAACTTTCTTGTAGACACAGGGGCGGCCAAATCAGTGATAAATTCGACAGTGGGCATGAGAACCACTGGTAAGACAATTCCAGCCATAGGGGTAACGGAAGTAGTCCAGCACTACCCTGTTAGCAAACCAGCCGAGATTACAGTAGGGCCATTACATACCAAGCATTCCTTTTTGCTGGCTGCATCGGCACCGACCAATCTCCTGGGTAGAGACTTATTGTGTAAAATGGGGTGCGTCATTTATTGTACTCCTGAAGGTGTATTCTTGGACATACCTGAGAATCACGCTCAGGAAGTACGAGACATGTTAGACTCCCCGTCAAAATTAATGTCACATACCATTATGACAAATAGGACTCCCTCCCAAGTAGAAGAAATGACATCTCAGATACCAGAGTCACTTTGGACAAAAGATGGACAGGACACTGGATTAATGGCAAACGTAGCTCCGGTAGTTGTACAAGTAAAAGATGGTAGGATAGCTCCAAAAATCCCACAGTACCCTCTGAAGCCAGAGGTGGAGTTAGGAGTTTATCCCGTAATAGAGCGCTTGCTACAACAGGGCATTCTGGTAAGAACGTCCAGCACTGCCAATAGTCCCATCTTCCCTGTTAAAAAGAGTGGGGGGAGGGGTTACCGGCTAGTGCAGGATCTAAGGGGGATTAACAAAATAGTTGAGAGTCAATTCCCCGTAGTGCCAAATCCAGCTGTCATCCTAATGCAAATCCCTCCCACTGCGAAATTTTTCACTGTTATTGACCTCTGCTCCGCTTTCTTTTCGGTACCTCTGCACCCTGACAGTCAATATTTGTTTGCATTCACATACAGAGGAGTCCAATACACATGGACTCGATTATCACAAGGATTCATAGATAGTCCAAGTATATTTTCTCAGGCTTTGCATGATTGTTTACAGTCTTTCCAACCAGTGAGTGGATCAGTATTAATACAGTACGTGGATGATCTACTACTGTGTTCTGATTCATTGGAAGCATCCCTGAAGGATACGAAACAGCTCCTGTTTCATCTTTCAGACATAGGACACAAGGTTTCCAAAGACAAGTTGCAATTATGCCAAACTAAGGTAAAATATTTGGGACACTGTCTAACACAAGGACTGAGACACCTGACCGCTGATAGAATTCAAGCAATTAGAGACATGACTGCCACAAACCCAGCAACAGATCAGGACATTTTTAGGAATGTGTGGGTATTGCCGTAACTGGATCCCAGGGTTTTCCATCCTAGCGTTACCCTTGCAGGAAATGGTCTCCTCAAACAAACCTGATCGGATTTCGCATACAGACGAGTCTGAGACAGCATTTGAGAGACTTAAACAGTGCCTAACGCAGGCACCAGCATTGGGTATGCCGGACTATGGGAAACCCTTTGAACTATACGGAACAGAAAGTGCTGGTTGCGCGGCAGGTGTACTAACCCAAAAGCACGGTGATGCCAGCAGGCCGGTAGCATACTACAGCGCTCAGCTAGATACGGTAGCGCGATCCCTCCCCACATGCTTGCGAAGCGTTGCTGCGATAGCATTGCTAGTAACGAAAAGCGAAGACGTCGTGCTAGGTCACAACCTCACAATTCATACACCACATGCAGTGTCAGCCTTGTTAAATTCTGCCCAAACCAGACACGTCTCATCAGCGCGGTTTACAAGATGGGAATTGGCACTAATGGCCCCCGTAAACATCACCATAAGGAGATGCAGTGCATTAAATCCGGCAACATATCTCCCAGGTGTGCCTGGACAGGCACAAAGGGTGGAGGATGAGAGTGGTGGGGAAGGAGAATTTAATACAAAGGAAGACACTCATGATTGTATGGAATATTTGACCCAAAATTTTACCGCAAGGCCTGACATCAGTGACAACCCACTGGAAGATGCAGAACTTACGTTCTACACGGACGGTAGTTGTCATAGACAGTCAGACTCGGGAGACTTGTGTACTGGATACGCAGTCGTAGAGGACTAAGGCACCATAGAAGCGGAACCGCTAGGCCCACCTCACTCAGCCCAGGTTGCTGAACTGGTCGCCCTAACCAGAGCATGTGAATTGGCTAAGGGCAAATCAGCCAATATCTACACCGATTCTAGATACGCATTCGGGGTAGTCCATGATTTCGGAGCCCTATGGCGCCTCAGAAATTTCATGACGGCAGCTGGTACACCGGTAGCGCATGCAGCTCACATAAAAAGGCTTCTAACAGCGATACAGGAACCCGACAGAGTGGCTGTTATCAAATGTAAAGCACACACATATAGCCAAGACCCAATATCACTTGGTAACAGCCGAGCAGACGAAGCGGCTAAATTAGCAGCTGGTACCCCCAGACAGACAGACACCACACAACTGATGGTATTTAATACCATCAACACACAGAAGTTGTGTGAGATGCAAAATTTGTGTTCCACACAGGAAAAGGCAGTCTGGAAGGCAAAGGGATATGGCCAGGAGTCCTCAGGACTCTGGACGGATGGACAAGGTAAACCGGTGGCCCCCAGAGCATATCTTCCATGTTTAGCTGAGGCAGCTCACGGGCTGACTCATCTGGGCAGGGAAGGGATGTGCAAGTTGGTAAGAGCATATTGGTGTGCCCCAGGATTTTCATCTCATGCGAGTAAAAGAGCAATGTCATGCCTTACCTGTCTGAGAAAGAACATCGGAAAAACAATACCAACAGAACCATCCCATATCCCACCTGCCGGCGGCCCTTTCCAGGTAATACAGATTGACTTTATTCAATTACCCCCTTGTCGAAATTTGAAATATGTACTTGTTTGTATAGATGTTTTCTCAAATTGGGTCGAAGCATTTCTGGCGGCCACAAATACCGCTATGTTTACTGCTAAGAAAATTGTGCAGGAATTTGTATGTAGATATGGTATCCCTAGAATTATCGAAAGTGATAGGGGTACCCATTTTACAGGTGATATCTTTCAAGGAATGTGTAAATTGATGGGAATTGATAGCAAGCTGCACACTCCATACCGTCCACAGGCGAGTGCGAAAGTGGAAAGAGTGAACAGCACTATTAAAAATAAACTGAGTAAAGTGATGGCAGAAACAGGATTGACATGGCCAGAAGCTTTACCCATTGTACTGTACAGCATCAGAACCACTCCCAGGTCCCCTCTTAATCTGTCTCCCTTTGAAATCTTGTTTGGTCGACAACCGCATGTTATGATTAACCCTCAGGATGATTTGAAGTGTAACAATGAAGTGACTGTAAAATACTTGATTAACATGAGTAAACAGTTAAGGAATCAAAATGATAATCTGAAGTTAGTGATTCCTGACTTACCAGATAGTAATTGTCATGACATTGAACCTGGGGATTATGTAATGATACGGAATTTTCTACGCTCAGGTTGCCTTATTGACAGATGGGAAGGACCATACCAGGTCTTATTGACTAGCACTACAGCATTGAAGGTTGCTGAGAGAGAGACTTGGGTTCATTCGTCCCACTGTAAGAAGGTCGTTGATCCAGAGAAGTTCTGTGATAAGGAACAGACGGTAGAGGTTGTATCACTAGAGTGTCTGTTCCAGGAGGACTAAGGCGGCACCTGAGCATCGAGAACCACAAGATCAAAAGCAGTTGTCGATCCCCTGTTCCCTTTTATTGTTTTTCTCCAACTTCCCATCCCCTCTCCCTCAAATTATTTTTTTCCCCCTTCTCATTCTTCTCCGTTTCCTCCTACAAGATGGACTTGCCCCAAGAGACTGTGATCCGGATTTTCCTGTTGACCATGATGTTGACCAGAGCAGTCTGTTCCGGCGAGAGTACCATGGAGTTCGAGAGAGGTTCTGGAATGGGTTCTGATGACAGAAATGGAGGCGTAGTTTTCCGAGAACAACATAATCAACAAGCAAAGGCGAGTATCAGAAAACGATCCGATAGCATTGACCATAGAAGGAATTGTGAAGGATTGTTAGCTGAAGAAAACTGTATCTGTCGGCTCTGTAACAATGTCATTGAGGATGGGTGCATAAAGAAATGCCAATCCAGTTTTAATATCCATATGGACCGGCATCCCTTGAGTGACTATCACTCTTTAGTGGGTAGTGTGTTAAATAAAACAGATTGTTGGGTATGTTCTCAAGTACCTCAAGGTCATAGCAAATCAGGGCTAGTACCATTTCCTTTAACGTTAGGGGAGGTACTTGAGTTAAGTGGTGGGAGACCGGTGGACAGGAGGTTTAATATCTCCAGCCCTCCTAGTTTGAAGCTCCACCAATACCATGTGGATAGGTCCCTATTATGTTTTAACATCTCCAATCCCCGAAAGCCGGGAAATTGGGAAGTGTCATGGAGTAATCAAACCATGACCTTTTCACACAGAGCAGATAGAATGCCTACAGATACAGAGCTTATACGCCACATAGCCAGTAGAGGAAAATCTTTCCGGTATAGGTATACCTTAGGAAATAGGATTACGAGAGTTGGAGAGGTATCACCAGGATACTGTGCACATATCGTACAACCTGATACGTGTACTAAGCAGATGGAAGAATTAGGGTTAGGAGATTTCACATGGAAGGTGTGTAATATGGTTCTCCCCGATGATGCATATTTCATATGCGGGAGAAAGGCGTATAAGTGGCTTGCCCCAAACTCTGAAGGATTGTGTTATATTGGAAAAGTACTGCCTGAAGTAATGACTGTATCACATGACAAAATGAAAGACATACACCGTATTGCCCAAACTCCTTATACTCATACTCATTACGAGCACATCGTTAAACGGCACCTGATAGAAAGAACAGAGCACCCGGCCTCTGACATGATCAGTGAATCCACCGGGATTCAATTCTTAATCGCGTTAGATATCACTCACACCGCTAGAGGAGTGTTGAATTATAAATACATTTCTGCGCTCACCAATTTGTTAGATAATATCACTGAAATGTATGATGACACGTTTAGGTATACTGGAAGGGAACTTCAGGCTTACAAAACAGAACTAGTCCAGCATAGAATGGTTCTTAATTACCTCACAGCAGTAACAGGCGGATATTGTGTCACACTGGCAACACAATACGGCGTGAAATGTTGCACATATATTACGAATAGCACCGAGGACCCGGTCGAGGTCATAGACCAAAAGATGGACGATATTCTCCAACTAAAGTGGGAATTTCGCAGAAGACACAATCTCACCCTTGCTGCTGTGAGTAATGAGCTGACTGGTTGGGTGTCATGGTTGAACCCGCGAAATTGGTTCTCCGGTTTAGGAGAATGGGCCCAAGGAGTTATAATGGATGTTGGGAAGTTTCTCCTATGTATCTTAGGTGTTATCATAACGATTGGTTTGATATTTAGATGCGGTCAGGCTTTAATGAGGTGCAATCGTCGTACTAGGGTAATGAGTTTAAGGAGTGAGGAAACTGTAATTCCAATGGACTTGATTTATGACCAAAATGTAGAAACAATGATGTGATGAAAATGCGATTTCTACGGTCCGTTTCTTTCACCTGTTTTTCCGTTTCCTCCAAGGTAAAAAGACCCACTTGGACGAGGAATTTGATGAGCCGATATACAGACAACAGATGGATTAAAGAAGAAGTTTTGACAACCTGATACACAGATTTTGATGAACTATGCCATGGATCCCCAGTTTCCCTAGAAATTTTAAAATTACGCTAGCCCAACACTTTTGTAAATCTATGGACATTGACAGCTTTGCTCGCACCTTATGAGCAAAAGCACAAAGAAGACTGCATTCAACAGACACCAAACAAGACCTCAATCGACGAATGTACATTTACCTGACATAGAATACCACCGCATTTACCGTAATTATGTCTTTTCTTCATTTCTACAACCCTCAGGTAATGACACACATAGTCGATAGGGAATACAAGCACAGATATCAGCAATCACATATCTTCCCCATTCATGTATCATCAACTACAATGTGCTCCCCCATTTTGTTACAACCAAAGCCGAAAAGAGCTCGGTAAAGTATGACAGCCCATCCACAGACCCGTACCACGGGATAAGAAGGAATTCAAATGTATACTTCGCAATACCTCGAAGCTTGATTTAAAACACGTACGGCACGATGATACATGACCCCCAAGCACGGATTCATACACACATGCTTCTGCTATCTCACTAGGTCACACCCTTTTCCTACCTTCTCCTCTCCTCCCTTACCCAACCATGTAAATGTATTAACCCCTAACATATATTTTTCTCTTTTTGAAATGTTTTCAGGAAGTGGCAGTTATTGTTGACTGCCAAAGGGTGGACTGTCAAAGTCAGAAAAATATCTCTATGCACACTACCATATTTGCACCTCACACAGGTCCGTGCTGCGCATGCGTACGCTCTCCCGTACGTGCGCATACTCACAGTCGCGGGCACCCGCAGGCGCACGGTATGCGTATTTACGGTAGAGTTTATGTGATCGTAGCGTGCGACTCAATCATTACATATTTTCACTATATAATGTATTTTTTAGATCATGGTCCCTTTGATAGATTCTGAAAGTTTGGTTAATATAGAATGTTCATGAACAGAGAAATCCCTCTTTGTTTGATACGAAGGGTCAGACAGGAGTAATACAGTGGTGTTTAGTATCCATCGGAAGAATATTTAATTAGAAATATTCCGGTGTTGGTTTGAAGCAGATCAATCGCTCGTGCGAATAGTTATGGACATAAGAAGTTTATGAACATTTACTTTATTTGCACTTTATTACCCATGCGGCGGGAAACCCAGTTTCCCTCCCACCTGAGCTGTTGGAAATAGTCACAGCCCACCTGTATGAATCAACCTATGACCTTTTGTTATAATGCGAGGAGGAATTCCTGTGTCCAATGAACAATGAGATTGTAGGGACCATTGAATTGCATTGTGTGTGGGGCATAAATAGAAAGGCCGATCACATCCAGCTCTCACTCTTCAACGGTTATCATTGCTGAAAATCGGGAGCTGGATGTCCAGAGGCGCATGCGATAGTTTCCTTTGTGCGTAAGTTTTTCTCCGTAATCATACTGTTTCTCTCTTGTTATTATGGGCCATATCTTTCTCTCTCTTCTCTTTCTCTCATTTTTCTCTTAAACTTAATTGTATTGTATTTACTGTGTAGTTACCTGGTTAGTTAGTCTATGTTATATTGTAGTGTATGATTTGTATTTGTATTAATTCTTTTGCAAGTATATCATTCAAAATATATATATATTAGGCGTTGGACCCTAAGCCCAGGTATCTGTGTATTTCTTATAGAGTTAAGTATTCTCAGAGCGTCGGTGACGCTCAAACTGCTTTTAAGCTAGTAAGGTTATACTGTGTTGCATTTACACCATATCACTACACAAAGGGTTTACTGCATAATACACTGTTTATGGTTTAGATATAAAGGTTTTACATTGTGAGCGTATGCGCCGCTGGTGATCTCCTCGTGGTCTCGAGCGGTCGCATCGCTATAGCGAATCATTACGGTAGTCGGCAGCCAATAACGTGCCTGCCAGTGATCTCTTGGCCGTGAGCGAACGTAACGCTTGAGCGTCTCGACCACGGCTAAGCGATTGTTACGCAACGTGCGTACCCTTACAGTACTTCATACGTAGTTAGCGTACAGTGTTCTTAGACCTCATAAAGGGTATTATATAAGATAAATAATATGCTTTAACAGTACGTAGGTCTGAAATGCCAGAGGGAGGTTGGGGGGAGATTGGCATGCGCCAGCAACACCACACAGCTCACTGTGACCACAGTGGAGAGGCGCTGCAACAGGACAATACACCAACCTCGGAGCAAGGAACTGCGTCGGTCAGGAGGAGAACTATTTCAATAGCATAAAAAGGTTAGTGCGTCCCACCCTATGGACACCAGACTCATCAAGTCACTGTTGCCAGAGTCTCATACAATGACTCTGAACCTCTAAGCACACTATTTGACTGTCCACACCCTGCTGTGCCTATTACCCATCTCCTCCACCACCCTCAACACTGACCCACACATCATTCACCCACAAAGATACAATAAAGGTAGTTTGGATAAATTAGCTAAATAAAATGGATTTAACCAATTTATCTAAATGACCATTTTTGGATGTTTTCCAGTGTTTGTGAGCAAATGGTCAATTGTCATTTGCTGCCACATATTAGCATAATTTTGCTTCAACTAGAAAAAAAAAATTGGACAGATAATCTAAGTGTGGATCCAGTTTAAAGGTCCGTATTCACGGCCCGATTTTGGGGAGATGTGTGCTGAGCGAACTGCTCAGCACACATCTCTTCCCCCGCTCAGCACAGCATGATGTGTACTGAGCGTACGGGGGGTGGGGGGGCGCTCATTTCACCCCCTGTGTAGGGCATTCTGTGTGTATCCAGCTTAACAGGTGTGAGCATCATACAACTACTGACTTGCGAGTAACTATACAGCAGCTCCATACCTTGTGACTTGAAGAAACACCAGTTAACCCCGGGAATGCTGCAGTCAAAGCAACAATTCCTCTTCTTACATTCCGCTGCACTTATTGTGGGGTAGCCGCAATCCCTTCTGCTGTACGGTTCCACATTACATTGTTTCTTGTCACTTCCTGTTGATGCAGTAAGGAAACATCCAGGAATTACAGCAGCTTAGTTTTTTTTTTTTTTTTTAACTGGTGCAATTTAGCTAAAACAGCTAACAGGAAATTTCCACTTAAATGGTATTTTCTAATCTTATCTGACCATGACTAAGAATAAAGGATACACAAGATAAACTCTTATAGCTATGGACCTTATCCATGTTTAAGCTCCATCAAATCTGTAATCAATAGCACTACATGCTCCCACTCTACCACTGTACTGTATACTCTACCTGTGTTTTTAAGGTAAAAACACCATTTAACCCCAGTGACACTTGAATTAAAGCAGCAGCCTCTATAATAGCATTCTTTAGCATTAATCCCAGGAAATCTGCAATCTTCACGCTCTTTGATAGCCACGCTACATTGCTGTTTACTTGGATGGAGCAGAGAGCACAACATCAGGACATAGGAAATATTACAATGCATGATAAGAAAGGTGTGAGCTCTACAGCAAGGCCTCTAACCCTTTGCCAGTGCCAAATACATAGGGCTTAACTCAGATCTGATCACAGCAGCAAATTTATTAGCTAAAACCATGTACACTGCAGGGGGGGGGGGGGTGTATAATATGTGCAGAGAGAGTTAGATTTTGGTGCGGTGTGTTCAAACTGAAATCTAAATTGCAGTGTAAAAACAAAACAGCCAGTATTTACCCTGCACACAAACAATATAACCCACCTAAATCTCTCTGCAAATGTTATATCTGCCCCCCCCCCCCCCCCCCCCATCCCCCATCCCTGCAGTGCACATGGTTTTGCCCACTAGCTAACAAATTTGCTGCATCTGGGAATTACAGCATCTTAATATTTCTTTTTACAGAAGGTTCAGCAAATTAAATTATTTAGTGAAATACTGTAATCATAACAGTTACAGGGATATTGTAGGTAGATTTATTGTCAGTGGATAAATGTAAAAATTAAACCCTTAGGCATAGTTCCCAAATGCTGTCATTGCAATCCAGATTTTAAGGATATCATGCTTGAGCACAGGTGACTTAATTAGAACTTCGGTCAATGTGAATTAACCATTGGACTCAACCATGGTTATCCTTAAAACCCAGGGGTCTATTTAAGATCGATCTTAATCGATGTTGGGCTTCCAGGTTGAAAAAAACACACACATTTACTAACATTTTAAAATTTATATAAAAAATCATCTGTTCGTAAATGCAGTGCACATGGTTTTGCCCAACTGCTAACAAAAATCCTGCTGCGATCAACTCAGAATTACCCCCCATGGCCCTCATTCCGAGTTGTTCGCTCGCAAGCTGCTTTTAGCAGCATTGCACACGCTAAGCCGCTGCCTACTGGGAGTGAATCTTAGCATCTTAAAATTGCGAACGAAAGATTTGCAATATTGCGATAAGACATCTCTGTGCAGTTTCTGAGTAGCTCGAGACTTACTCTGCCAGTGCGATCAGTTCAGTGCTTGTCGTTCCTGGTTTGACGTCACAAACACACCCAGCGTTCGCCCAGACACTCCTCCGTTTCTCCAGCCATTACCGCGTTTTTCCCAGAAACGGTAGCATTTTTTCCCACACGCCCCTAAAACGGTCTGTTTCCGCCCAGAAACACCCACTTCCTGTCAATCACATTACGATCACCAGAACGATGAAAAAACCGTGAGTAATATTCCTAACTGCATAGCAAATTTACTTGGCGCAGTCGCAGTGCGAACATTGCACATGCGCATTAAGCGGAAAATCGCTGCGATGCGAAGAAAATTACAGAGCGAACAACTCGGAATGACCACCTATGTGCACTTCAGGGAAGGCAGATTTAACATGTGCAGAGAGAGTTAGATTTGGGTGTGGTGTGTTCAATCTGCAATCTAATTTGCAGTGTAAAAATAAAGCAGTCAGTATTTACCCTGCACAGAAACAAAATAACTCACCCAAATCTAACTCTTTCTGCACATGTTATATCTGCCTCCCCTGCAGTACACATGGTTTTGCCCAACTACAAACAAAATTCCTGCTGCGATCAACTTGGAATTACCCCCATCGAATTACCCCCATTTTCACACTGCTCGTGTATATAAGACATAGTTTGGATCGTAATACGCGTTACAACCGCAAAAACTATGAAGAGGATGGGGGCATATACGCAGGGTCCATCCTGTGCGTGTGCCTACATTTTCTCCGGGTGCCCCGCAGAAAATGCGAATGCCTCTGCCTGTCAATCAGTAGAGGGCGTACCTTCGCAGGTATATCGCGATCATGAGCCATGTCTCCCATTTTTGTCATTATAGGTGCTCTGTGAGCTGCTGGCCATGCCCCAGCCCCTCTGTCTCCCGTGAATAGACATTGAGGCTTATTCAGACCAGATCGCTTCAATTTATTTTCACCCAGCGGGCAATCAGGTCTGCACTGCACATGCGTATGCGCCACAATGCGTAAGTGCGACGGTCCGGAGATCACAAGAAGATTGACAAGAAGAGGGTGTTTGTGTGGGTGGCAACTGAATGTTTCTAGGGAGTGTCCGGAAACACACTGGAGGGACCCAGCGTTTTGTGGGAGGATTTGTGACGTCACCTCAATGGCTGAGTAAGTGCTGAGCTGTGCAGCTCTTGTGCACATGTGATCACACACCTGCACAGCAAATTTTCCCTTCCGCTGTAGGCGGCAACTACCTGATTACAGGGATGCAAAAAACACACCCTAGCGATCAGGTCTGAATTACCCACAATGTGCATATTTGCAGAGCAACAAGCTACAGGGAGCCTTCCACCCCCCCCCCCTTCCCCATGACTATGGGACACTGCGGCCCCCACAGGGGGGGGGAGGGGTTGTTTGGGTTAGCTGGACATTCCCAAAAAAAAGTGACTGTCCTGCAAAAATTGGTATAGTTGGGAGGTATGTTCAAATACATTTATTGTTTTGCATGCAGGGTAAATACTGTCTTCTTTGACATTTAGCCACAAATGCTGCACAGCTGAATTACAGTATTACACTGCAATTAACAGTTATGCTAGGACATTCCCCCTCCCAAATCTACCTCTCTCTGCATGTTACATCTGTCCCACAGTGGCGTGCGGTGAGGTCAGTGGCTAGTGAGGCACTACAGCCATAATTTCCGCCGAATCCTGCCGATGACCCTTAGCCAATGCCCGCTACTGCCTCTGAGCCGATACCCGCTGCCACCGCCAATGGCTTACAAACTCTCCCACAATCAACTGACCCAGCCCTCCACCACTAATTTCTATCTCAGTCCGATGCCGCCAATGCCCGCTGCCTGCCTGCTCATTGTTCTTGTTATATATTATACATTTTTAAAGAAAAAAAAATGAGTGTTTGGGACTGGGAAGGGTGAGGGAGGAGGACATGAATGCAATTTTGTTGTCCAGGGCTTCCATTAACTTAAAGGAGAAGGGTCTGAATGGGTTAAAAAAAAATGCGTGAGGTCCCCCCTCCTTAGTATAACCAGCCTCGGGCTCTTTGAGCCGGTCCTGGTTATTTAAATACTGGGGGAAAAATTGGACAGGGGTTCCCCGTATTTAGACAACCAGCACCGGGCTCTTAGAACGGTCCAGGTTCCAAAAATACGTGGGACAAAAGATGTAGGGGTCCCCCATATTTTTAAAACCAGCACCGGGCTCCACTAGCCAGAGAGATAATGCCACAGCCGGGGGACACTTTTATGTAGGTCCCTGCGTCCCTGGCATTACCCCTCCAACTAGTCAACCCTGGCCGGGGTTCCCTGGAGGAGTGGGGATCCCTTAAATCAAGAGGTTCCTCCCCTCGAGGCACCCAAGGGCCAGAGGTGAAGCCTGAGGCTGTCCCCAGCACCCCTGGGTGGTGGGTGCCGGGCTGATAGCCATGTGTGTAAAAAAAGAATATTGTTGTTTTTTTTTGTGGAACTACAAGGCCCAGCAAGCCTCCCCCGCTTGCTGGTACTTGGAGAACCTCAAGTACCAGCAGGCGGGGAAATAACGGGCTTGCTGGTACCTGTAGTTCTACAACAACAAAAAATACCCAAATAAAAACACAAACACACACAGCGTGACAGTAAAATTATTGAGACAGGCTGTAGCGTGTTGGTGTATGTAACCCTATAAAAGTGATGGATTGGGTGACTATTACAATACCCACTGTTGCTGTCTGAAAAATTATGGATTTATAGATTGCTCTGCCGAGACGTTTTTTTCTAAAATGCACCACAGGTATGGATGGATAGTATACTTGACGACACAGAGGTAGGTAGAGCAGTGGCCTACTGTACCGTACTGCTATATATTATATTATTTATTATTATTATCCTTTATTTATATGGCGCCACAAGGGTTCCGCAGTGCCCAATTACAGAGTACATAAACAAATAATCAAACAGGAAAACAGCAACTTACAGTTGATGACAATATAGGACAAGTACAGGGTAAATAAACATAGCTACATCAGCAGATGACACTGGAATAAGTATCAGGTGGCAGAAGACTGCTGGATTTGGTGCAGCTGAAGATTATTAAAGTAAGAAAAGAGTAAGCACATGAGGGAAGAGGGCCCTGCTCGTGAGAGCTTACATTCTAAAAGGGAGGGGTAGACAGACAGGGGTGAGACAGATGGGGTACATAGAGAGCGTGGAACAGAGGTTTAGGATGAGATTTGGCTGGGTTTGGTGAAGAAGTGGGTCTTGAGAGCCCGTTTGAAGTTTTGTAGGAGAGGTGGAGAGTCTGAGGGGGAGAGGTAGGGAATTCCAGAGAAGTGGTGCAGCACGTGAAAAATCTTGGAGGTAGGAGTGGGAGGAAGTAATCCGTAGGCAGGAGTCGGTGTGCATTAGCAGAGCGAAGAGGACGGGTGGGAGTGTAAAGCGAGATAAGATCAGAGATGTAGATGGGAGAGGAGTGGGTAAGGGCTTTGTAAGCAAGTGTGAGAAGCTTGAAATGGATTCTGAAAGGGAAGGGGAGCCAGTGAAGGACTAGTAAGAGAGGAGAGGTGGACGTAGTGCGTTTGGTGAGGAAAATGAGCCGGGAAGCAGCATTGAGGATAGATTGGAGTGGAGAGAGGTATTTGTCAGGAATGCCAGTCAGGAAGAGATTACAGCAGTCCAGTCTGGAGATGACCAGTGAGTGGATAAGAGTCTTAGTAGCATCCTGGGTCAGAAAGGGTCTGATCCTGGAAATATTTTTTAGATGAAAACGGCAGGTTTGTGAGAGGTGCTGAATGTGTGGTTTGAAGGAGAGGGAGGAGTCAAGGATTACTCCAAGACAGCGCACTTGGGGGGTAGAGGAGATAGTAGTGCCATCAATAGATAATGAGATTGTAGGAGGTGAGGTTATGCGGGAGGGAGGGAAGATGATCAGCTCGGTCATAGACATGTTAAGTTTAAGAAAGAGCTGGGACATCCAGAAAGAGATAGCAGAGAGACAGTTGGAGATACGAGTGAGGAGAGTAGGGGAGAGGTCTGGAGAGGAAAGATAGATTTGAGTGTCATCAGCATAGAGATGATATTGGAAACCAAAAGAACTAATGAGCTTACTTAGTGAGGACGTATAGAGAGAGAAGAGAAGAGGACCAAGGACAGAACCTTGGGGTACCCCTACAGTTAGTGGAAGTGAGGGGGAGGTGGAGTCATGAGAGGAGACAGAGAATGAACGGTCAGAAAGGTAGGACGACAACCAAGAGAGGGCTGTGTTACGCAGACCAATGGAGTGAAGGATTTGCAGTAGGAGAGGATGGTCCACAGTGTCAAAAGCAGCAGAGAGATCAAGTAGAATAAGTAGAGAGTAGTGTCCCTTAGATTTAGCAGCATGGAGGTCATTGCATACTTTTGTAAGGGCAGTTTCAGTGGAGTGGAGAGGACGGAAGCCAGACTGGAATGGGTCAAGCAGTGATTGTGAGGAAAGAAAGGAAGTAAGGCGGTTGTAGACAATACGCTCAAGGAGTTTGGAGGCAAAAGGGAGGAGAGAGATGGGTCGGTAGTTGGAGAGATTGTTTGGATCAAGGGTAGGTTTTTTAAGAATAGGAGAGATGAGAGCGTGCTTGAAGGCAGAGGGGACAGTGCCTGATGAGAGGGAGAGATTAAGAAGGTGGGAAAGATGGGAAAAAGCAGAAGAAGAGAGGTGGCAAAGGAGGCGGGAGGGGATTGGGTCAAGTGGGGAGGTGGTGAGGGGACAGGAACGAATGAGGGCCATGACTTCCTCTCCAGATGCATGGGAGAAAGATGACAGAGTTGGTGCGAGGGATGGGGAGGGTTCGTAAGGGTTGGGAGAAGGCTGGTTACTGATAGTCTGGTGTGATGTGATGTCCTGACGTATGGAGTCAATTTTGGATGTGAAGTAAGTGGCAAAGTCAAGAGCAGAGAGTGAGGAAGGGAGACGAGGTGGAGGTGGGCAGAGGAGTGAGTTGAGAGTGGCAAAGAGGCGCCGGGGGTTGGAAGACTGGGAGGAGATGAGGTTCTTGAAGTATGACTGTTTAGCAAGAGAAAGGGCAGCACTGAAGGATGAGAGCATAAGTTTGAAATGGAGAAAGTCTGCCTTAGAGCGTGATTTCCTCCAGTGTCGCTCAGCCGTACGTGAGCATTTTTGCAGATATCTGGTGCATTTGGTGTGCCAGGGTTGAGGTGTTAATTTGTGAGGGTGAATAGTGGTTGGTGGAGCAACAGAGTCAAGAGCAGAAGTAAGGGAAGCATTGTATGTGGAAGTGGCTTGTTCAGGGCATGAGAGAGAGAGAATAGGAGAGAGGTGAGTCAAACAGGGAGGAAAGGAATGTGGTGTCAATAGCTTCAATGTTACGCTTAGTGATGGTAGCCTTAGGAGGTAGAGATGGGGAAGTCGAGAGAGATAGGTTGAAGGAGAGCAGGTGGTGGTCAGAGAGGGGAAATGGGGAGTTGGAAAAATCAGAAATATCACAGCGGTGAGTGAAGACCAGATCCAGTGAGCTCCCATTCACATGGGAGGGTGAGGAGGTCCGCTGGGAGAGACCAAGTGAAGAGGTGAGGTTATGGAGTTTAGAGGCAGGGGATTGTGTGGGGATGTCAATAGGGATGTTGAAATCGCCTAGGATAATGGTGGGAATGTCAGAAGAGAGGAAGTGAGGAAGCCAGGAAGCAAAGTTGTCGATTAATTTGGAAGCAGTGCCAGGGGGGCGGTAAATGACAGCTACTCTAAGATGGACTGGTTGGAAGAGGCATATGGCGTGGACCTCAAATGTAGAGAATATAAGGGATGGTTCTGGTGGTATGAGTTGGTAGGAGTAACTAGAAGGTAAAAGGACCCCAACACCACCCCCATGGCGACCCCCAGGTCGGGGTGTGTGTGAATGTAAGGCCCCCAGCAGAGAGAGCAGCAGAAGTAGTGTCAGAGGGCGTAATCCAAGTTTCAGTAATGGCTAGTAGGTGTAGGGAGTTGGAAATGAAAAGGTCATGAGTGGGGACCAGTTTGTTATAAACAGATCTGGCATTCCAGAGGGCACAGGATAGGGGGTATGAGTTTGTGGGAGAGATGTGAATTAGATTTTCAGGGTTGCTGTAGCGATGAGGTGGGATTAAGTTTGAGGGCAGGGATGATGAGAGAGTAGTGATGGTACGGGTGCCTGAGATAGGAGGGGAAACTGCAGGAGGTGGGCAGGGAGGGAGGTCAGTGTGATGTGGATGGGGGTGTGGGGAGGTGACAGGGAAGGGAGAGAGGGAGCAGGGCTGAGTTGTGGGGTAGCAGGACCATGGGGCAGAGGTGAATGAAAGTGGGGTAACAGGAAAGGTGGGGGAAGGAAACAGAGGGATGGAGGGGAGACAGAGGAGGGGAGAGAGGAGGAGGTGGAGGAGACTAGGGGGGAAGGCTAAAGATACATTATTAGGTAGACACTGAGTGATGTGGGGAGTATAAGAAAACCTTGACATAGTGTTAAGTAGGTAAATAGGTTGAGGGAAAGTGGAAGTAGGAGAGGAGACTAAGGCAATCCGAGCAGAAGAATTGCAGAAATGCAGGTGAGAAAAGCAGTGTAGGCTCAAGGGGTGTAGATTTAGTATGAAATGAGTCAAAAGCGTAGATAAAGTGGGTGCAGAAAAGTATTTAGAGTGTAAGAAATGAAAGGATTGTGAGAGGTTTAAGAAGCAATGGTAATTATGTTAGATGTTTTAAGTGTTTGCAGGTAAAATTGCATTGATGCAGCTGTGCTTAAAAAACAAAATTACAATAATACAGATACAGGCATTTGTAGGTGAAATGGATGGTTTATGAAATGTCCAAATAAGGTAGTTCTGTGCTATGTAATCAGATGCAACAATCAGGA
The DNA here is from genome assembly GCF_028390025.1 of Pseudophryne corroboree. Taxonomy (NCBI): domain Eukaryota; kingdom Metazoa; phylum Chordata; class Amphibia; order Anura; family Myobatrachidae; genus Pseudophryne; species Pseudophryne corroboree. The sequence continues at coordinate 408,334 of NW_026970072.1, forward strand.
GGAGAGTGATCTGAGGAGTAAGTGACTCACATTTGTTATTAGTTCTTCAGTTTTCTTTGTTTTGTCAGATTGGTGTGCTTCTGTTTTCCTTCTTTTTCACTTCGATTGAACGCTGATTGAACACTGCTGTTATGTGTCAATTTTATCACGCTTTGATAAAAATGCACGCTTAGATCAATAAATGCACAGCCAAATGGCTTTGCACAGCCTACACCATTGGACTTAAGTAGAAGACTATTACAAGTGAAACCAATAATTGAAATCTGTAACCACACCCCACCCCCTCAAATGCCAGGCAATAAATTACCGTAAAAACAACAACCAGGCATTCCACAAAGATTAAACTGGGTCTATATCATTCAAAACTTTAAAAAAGTACTTCAAAATCACATACTATGCAATAATGTTTCAATTTGCATAACCCAGCAGAATTAGCTTTGCATATATAGATATAGTGCAGCAGAATATATTGGTGGTTGTAGTAAATTGTAATTACCTGTAGGTGACAAGAAGAGAAGAAACGTCAATTCACAATCGATATCAGCTGAAGATAAATGAACGCTGATTGAACGCTGCTGTTGTGTCAATTTTATCACGCTTTGATAAAAATGCACGCTTAGATCAATAAATGCACAGCCAAACGGCTTTGCACAGCCTACACCATTGGACTTAAGTAGAAGACTATTACAAGTGAAACCAATAATTGAAATCTGTAACCACACCCCACCCCCTCAAATGCCAGGCAATAAATTACCTTAAAAACAACAACCAGGCATTCCACAAAGATTAAACTGGGTCTATATCATTCAAAACTTTAAAAAAGTACTTCAAAATCCCATACTATGCAATAATGTTTCAATTTGCATTACCCAGCAGAATTAGCTTTGCATATATAGATATAGTGCAGCAGAATATATTGGTGGTTGTAGTCAATTGTAATTACTCAGCAGAATTAGCTTTGCATATATAGATATAGTGCAGCAGAATATATTGGTGGTTGTAGTCAATTGTAATTACCCAGCAGAATTAGCTTTGCAAATATAGATATAGTGCAGCAGAATATATTGGTGGTTGTAGTCAGTTGTAATTACCCAGCAGAATTAGCTTTGCATATATATAGTGCAGCAGAATATATTGGTGGTTGTAGTCAATTGTAATTACCCAGCAGCAGCTCTACTGCACTCATCACCAGTGCTCACAATATATATAATGCTATATACTATGCCATAGTGGTGCTTACTATATAACACCTCCTACTGCGTTCCCCCTGGCAATGAGCATGACACCCAGAGAGTGAAACCCCTGGCAATGAGCATGACACCCAGCACGTGAAACTCTTGGCATTGAGCAGTTTTTGTAAAAGTAATTAGAAGCTTTACTGTAGGGCATAGTGTATCACAGATATTGTGGTGAGTGACATAATATGTTCCAAAGGGCATTAATGTGTGGGGCTTAACATGGTGGAAATTACTGTACTTTTTTCCCTGTGGTGGCCGAGGTCTGTTGGTGCAGGGTCAAGAACTGGGGTGTAAGGTAGTCTTTGCCTGCAAGGCTACGCCCATTTTATGGAGACCATACCCATTTTTGCGAGGTCACGCCCCCCCATCCCATCCGGAGCGCTCACGCAAATATAGTTTTTTATATATATATATATATATATATATATATATATATATATATATATGGGGGAGGGGCACAATTTTTAATGCCAATGGTGGCGGGGGGCACGCATTTGAAGCCAAATTGTTTAGAAACACCCCTGCAAGAAAATATCTGTAAATCCAATGTTACCATAAGTGTGGCATATACCTGCGCTTGCTCGCGGGGTGAGAACATCTCCCTAATTGAATTCAGCGATATGAATAGAGGTTGTGCAGCAGCCACAGAAAGGGTTAATCTCTGCAGCTTGTCACTAAATTACATTGTTGCAATTTTAGCTGGGAGCTGCAATAATTACTCTAATATATAACACAGCCAACACTTCTATATTCACACAATATACTGCATGGTGAATATAGAAGTGGTGCTTACTAAACAGCACCTCCTACTGCATTCCACATCACCGCTGGTCACACTCATATCAGGCCCATAATGCTGTATACTATGCCATAGTGGTGCTTACTATATAACACCAGGTGCTGTGCAGTGGTCAAAACACACTAACTGGTCCCATGCTGTTGTTGAACTAAAGGCCTATACACACGATGAGATTCGGTCTATGCTAATAGGTTTAAAAAGGTTACATAAAAGCTACTTTATGTATTTATTCATTAAAGTTTTTAAGTTGTATTTTACAACCATACAATGATATGATATATAATGTATCGTATAATCATTACATAATGTTGATGGCATTGAATTGTCTCTGCCTTGACTAGTGGCAGCAGCTTCAGCACTAGGTGGAAGTGGATCTTGATCTTTCCCTATTTTACCCTCCACCTTTTTGTTCTCCATTTTTTCAGGGCCGGTGCAAGGTTTCTTGGCACCCTAGGCAAATCTTAAACCTACTCCCCCCCTCCCCTTCTTATTCAGGTTATGTCACACAGTAGTGCCCCTTATTCACATTATACCATAGTAGAGACCATTTACGCTAAACCACACAGTAGAGCCCATTCAAGTTCTGCCACAAAGAGCCCATTCACATTCTGGTAGAGCCCATTCATGTCTTGACACACAGTAGGACTGCCCCTTATAACATACAGTATGTCATACAGTAATGCCGTTATAACATTATGCCGCACAATAGTAATGCCCTTACACATTATGCCACATCAAAATTGGCTGCCAGTCCGTGAGCGCCGATTGGCCAGCAGATGGCTCCAGATTCAAAATGAAGAAAAATAGAAAAAAATAAGAATTTACTTACCGATAATTCTATTTCTCGGAGTCCGTAGTGGATGCTGGGGTTCCTGAAAGGACCATGGGGAATAGCGGCTCCGCAGGAGACAGGGCACAAAAGTAAAGCTTTTACAGGTCAGGTGGTGTGTACTGGCTCCTCCCCCTATGACCCTCCTCCAGACTCCAGTTAGGTACTGTGCCCGGACGAGCGTACACAATAAGGGAGGATTTTGAATCCCGGGTAAGACTCATACCAGCCACACCAATCACACCGTACAACTTGTGATCTAAACCCAGTTAACAGTATGATAACAGAGGAGCCTCTGAAAGATGGCTTCCTAAACAATAACCCGAATTAGTTAACAATAACTATGTACAAGTATTGCAGATAATCCGCACTTGGGATGGGCGCCCAGCATCCACTACGGACTCCGAGAAATAGAATTATCGGTAAGTAAATTCTTATTTTCTCTATCGTCCTAAGTGGATGCTGGGGTTCCTGAAAGGACCATGGGGATTATACCAAAGCTCCCAAACGGGCGGGAGAGTGCGGATGACTCTGCAGCACCGAATGAGAGAACTCCAGGTCCTCCTTTGCCAGGGTATCAAATTTGTAAAAATTTACAAACGTGTTCTCCCCTGACCACGTAGCTGCTCGGCAGAGTTGTAATGCCGAGACCCCTCGGGCAGCCGCCCAAGATGAGCCCACCTTCCTTGCGGAATGGGCCTTAACAGATTTAGGCTGTGGCAGGCCTGCCACAGAATGTACAAGTTGAATTTTGTTACAAATCCAACGAGCAATCGACTGCTTAGAAGCAGGTGCACCCAACTTGTTGGGTGCATACAGTATAAACAGCGAGTCAGATTTTCTGACTCCAGCCGTCCTTTAAATGTATATTTTTAAGGCTCTGACAACGTCCAACAACTTGGAGTCCTTCAAGTCGTCTGTAGCCGCAGGCACTGCAATAGGCTGGTTCAGGTGAAACGCTGATACCACCTTAGGGAGAAAATGCGGACGCGTCCGCAGCTCTGCCCTATGTCGAATGGAAAATTAAATAAGGGCTTTTATAAAACAAAGCCGCCAGTTCAGATACTCTCCCGGCCGAAGCCAGGGCCAGTAACATAGTCACTTTCCATGTGAGATATTTCAAATCCACATTCTTTAGTGGTTCAAACCAATTGGATTTGAGGAAATCTAAAACTACATTTAGATCCCACGGTGCCACCTTAGGCACCACAGGAGGCTGTATATGCAGTACTCCTTTGATAAAAATCTGGACCTCAGGGACTGAGGCCAATTCTTTTTGGAAGAATATTGATAGGGCCGAAATTTGAACCTTAATAGATCCCAATTTGAGACCCATAGACAATCCTGATTGCAGGAAATGTAGGAAAACGACCCAGTTGAAATTCCTCCATCGGAGCACTCCGCTGCTCGCACCACGCAACATATTTTCGCCAAATACGGCGATAATGCTTCGCGGTGACTTCCTTCCTTGCCTTTATCAAGGTAGGAATGACTTCTTCTGGAATGCCTTTTCCTTTTAGGATCTGGCATTCAAACGCCATGCCGTCAAACGCAGCCGCGGTAAGTCTTGAAAAAGACAAGGACCCTGCTGAAGCAGGTCCCTTCTCAGAAGTAGAGACCACGGATCGTCCGTGACCATCTCTTGAAGTTCCGGGTACCAAGTCCTTCTTGGCCAATCCGGAGCCACTAGTCTTACTCCTCTTTGCCGTATAGTCCTCAATACCTTTGGTATGAGAGGCAGAGGAGGAAACACATATACCGACTGGTACACCCAAGGTGTTACCAGCGCGTCCACAGCTATTGCCTGCGGATCTCTTGACCTGGCGCAATACCTGTCCAGTGTTTTGTTGAGGCGAGACGCCATCATGTCCACCATTGGTTTTACCCAACGGTTTAATAGCATGTGGAAAACTTCTGGATGAAGTCCCCACTCTCCCGGGTGAAGGTCGTGTCTGCTGAGGAAGTCTGCTTCCCAGTTGTCCACGCCCGGGATGAATACTGCGGACAGTGCTATCACGTGATTCTCCGCCCAGCGAAGGATCCTGGCAGCTTCTGCCATTGCCCTCCTGCTTCTTGTGCCGCCCTGTCTGTTTACATGGGCGACTGCCGTGATGTTGTCCGACTGGATCAACACCGGTCTTCCTTGAAGCAGAGGTTCCGCCTGGCTTAGAGCATTGTAGATTGCTCTTAGTTCCAGAATGCTTATGTGAAGAGACTTTTTCAGGCTCGACCACACTCCCTGGAAATTTCTTCCCTGTGTGACTGCTCCCCAGCCTCTCAGGCTGGCATCCGTGGTCACCAGGATCCAATCCTGCATGCCGAATCTGCGGCCCTCCAATAGATGAGCCTCCTGCAACCACCACAGAAGGGATACCCTTGTCCTCGGCGACAGGGTTATCCGCAGGTGCATCTGAAGATGTGACCCTGACCATTTGTCCAACAGATCCCTTTGCATGGAATCTGCCGAAAGGGATTGCTTCGTAAGAAGCTACCATTTTTTCCCAGGACTCTTGTGCATTGATGTACAGACACCTTTCCTGGTTTTAGGAGGTTCCTGACCAGGTCAGATAACTCCTTGGCTTTTTCTTCGGGAAGAAAAACCTTTTTCTGAACTGTGTCCAGAATCATCCCCAGGAACAGCAGACGAGTTGTCGGCATTAATTTGGATTTTGGAATATTCAGAATCCATCCGTGCTGCTTTAGCACCTCTTGAGATAGTGCTAAACCCATCTCTAGCTGTTCTCTGGACCTTGCCCTTATTAGGAGATCGTCCAAGTATGGGATAATTAATACGCCTTTTCTTCGAAGAAGAAATATTATCTCGGCCATTACCTTTGTAAAGACCCGAGGTGCCGTGGACAAACCAAACGGCAGCGTCTGAAACTGATAGTGACAGTTTTGTACAACGAACCTGAGGTACCCCTGGTGTGAGGGGTAATTGGAACGTGGAGATACGCATCCGTGATGTCCAAGGATACCATAAAGTCCCCTTCTTCCAGGTTCGCTATCACTGCTCTGAGTGACTCCATCTTGAACTTGAACTTCTTTATGTACAGGTTCAAGGACTTCAGATTTAGAATAGGCCTTACCGAGCCATCCGGCTTCGGTACCACAAAAAGAGTGGAATAATACCCCTTCCCTTGTTGTAGAAGAGGTACCTTGACTATCACCTGCTGAGAATACAGCTTGTGAATGGCTTCCAAAACCGTCTCCCTTTCTGAGGGGGACGTTGGTAAAGCAGACTTCAGGAAACGGCGAGGTGGCTCTGTCTCTAATTTCAACCTGTACCCCTGAGATATTATCTGCAGGATCCAGGGATTTACCTGCGAGTGAGCCCACTGCGCGCTGTAATTCTTGAGACGACCGCCTACCGCCACCGAGTCCGCTTGCGAAGCCCCAGCGTCATGCTGAGGCTTTTGTAGAAGCCGGGGAGGGCTTCTGTTCCTGGGAAGGAGCTGCCTGTTGCTGTCTCTTCCCTCGTCCTCTGCCTCGTGGCAGATATGAATAGCCCTTTGCTCTCTTATTTTTAAAGGAACGAAAGGGCTGCGGTTGAAAGGTCGGTGCCTTTTTCTGTTGGGGAGTGACTTGAGGTAGAAAGGTGGATTTCCCGGCCGTAGCCGTGGCCACCAAATCCGATAGACCGACCCCAAATAACTCCTCTACGCATCGCCTGTCCACTGTCGTGTCCATAAAGCTCTTCTGGCCGAAATGGACATAGCACTTACCCGTGATGCCAGTGTGCAGATATCTCTCTGTGCATCACGCATATAAAGAAATGCATCCTTTATTTGTTCTAACGACAGTAAAATATTGTCCCTGTCCAGGGTATCAATATTTTCGATCAGGGACTCTGACCAAACTACCCCAGCACTGCACATCCAGGCAGTCGCAATAGCTGGTCGTAGTATAACACCTGCATGTGTGTATATACCTTTTTGGATATTTTCCATCCTCCTATCTGATGGATCTTTAAGTGCGGCCGTCTCAGGAGAGGGTAACGCCACTTGTTTTGATAAGCGTGTTAGCGCTTTGTCCACCCTAGGAGGTGTTTCCCAGCGCTCCCTAACCTCTGGCGGGAAAGGGTATAAAGCCAATAACTTCTTTGAAATTAGCAGTTTTTTATCGGGGCACCCCACGCTTCATCACACACGTCATTTAATTCTTCTGATTCGGTAAAAACTACTGGTAGTTTTTTCACACCCCACATAATACCCTGTTTAGTGGTACCTGTAGTATCAGCTAAATGTAACATCTCCTTTATTGCCAAAATCATATAACGTGTGGCCCTACTGGAAAATACGGTTGATTCGTCACCTTCACCACCGGAATCAGTGCCTGTGTCTGGGTCTGTGTCGACCGACTGAGGCAAGGGACGTTTTACAGCCCCTGACGGTGTTTGAGGCGCCTGGACAGGCACTAATTGAGTGTCCGGCCGCCTCATGTCGGCAACGACTGCTTAAGCGAGTTGACGCTATCCCGTAATTCCACAAATAAAGGCATCCATTCTGGTGTCGACCCCCTAGGAGGTGACATCCTCATATTTGGCAATTGCTCCGCCTCCACACCAATAACGTCCTCATACATGTCGACACACACGTACCGACACACAGCAGACACACAGGGAATGCTCTATACGAAGACAGGACCCACTAGCCCTTTGGGGAGACAGAGGGAGAGTCTGCCAGCACACACCAAAAAGCGCTATATATGACAGGGATAGCCTTATGATTAAGTGCTCCCTTATAGCTGCTTTTATATTAATATATTGCCATTTATTTTGCCCCCCCTCTCTGTTATACCCTGTTTCTGTAGTGCAGTGCAGGGGAGAGACCTGGGAGCCTTCCTGACCAGCGGAGCGGTGACAGAAAATGGCGCCGTGTGCTGAGGAGATAGGCCCCGCCCCTTTTCCGGCGGGCTCGTCTCCCGCTATTTAGTACATTTAGGCAGGGGTAAATATCTCCATATAGCCTCTGGGGCTATATGTGAGGTATTTTTAGCCTTTTTAAAGGTTTTCATTTGCCTCCCAGGGCGCCCCCCCCCCAGCGCCCTGCACCCTCAGTGACTGCCGTGTGAAGTGTGCTGAGAGGAAAATGGCGCACAGCTGCAGTGCTGTGCGCTACCTTAAGAAGACTGCAGGAGTCTTCAGCCGCCGATTCTGGACCTCTTCTTGCTTCAGCATCTGTGAGGGGGCCGGCGGCGTGGCTCCGGTGACCATCCAGGCTGTACCTGTGATCGTCCCTCTGGAGCTTCATGTCCAGTAGCCAAGAAGCCAATCCATCCTGCACGCAGGTGAGTTCACTTCTTCTCCCCTCTGTCCCTCGTTGCAGTGATCCTGTTGCCAGCAGGAATCACTGTAAAATAAAAAAACCTAAGCTAAACTCTCTAAGCAGCTCTTTATGAGAGCCACCTAGAATTGCACCCTTCTCGGCCGGGCACAAAAATCTAACTGGAGTCTGGAGGAGGGTCATAGGGGGAGGAGCCAGTACACACCACCTGACCTGTAAAAGCTTTACTTTTGTGCCCTGTCTCCTGCGGAGCCGCTATTCCCCATGGTCCTTTCAGGAACCCCAGCATCCACTTAGGACGATAGAGAAAAAGCATTTTTTAATTTTCAAAGGTGCAATAACCGAAACGGGCTGTAAGGATAGCCATCTGCCAATATGCTGACTGCATCCATGATATTCGGATGAGTATAAATGCTGCTATGTTTTGTTGAAGGCCTGAAGCTATTTTCAAATTAAAGAATGCTATTTGTCTACTTTTCTAATGGGCCCTACACACTGCGCAATCCGACGCCGAGCTGCCCGTCGGTGGGGAGGGGAAATGACAGGAGGAGTGAATTTTCTTCACTCCCCCTGTCACCCGCATCCATAGATTTGCAGGCAAATATGGATGAGAATTACAGCTGGTAAATTGATTTTTTAATCCAATATATGGACTGATTTTTATTTTTGAAAATTTCTCTGTGCACAGAGTTTATCTAAGATCCACCTCCTATAGCTATGCAAATATATTGTTAGTGATTTTATTTGACCGGTCTAATAGTTTATTGTAAAGTATATATATATATATATATATATATATATATATATATATATATATATATATATATATATATATATATATATATATATATATATACACACTTTACAATAAACTATTAGACCGGTATATATATTTTAATATGTAATAAAAAATATAGAATATATGAAATTATTTATTTGTTTTTATTGAACTTTGAGCCATATCATACTATTTATAGCGCAAGAGGAGATTAGTTCAGTGTTCCAGTGTTACCGGAGACTTTAAAGTGCCGGTTCTTTTTTACTTGATTTACCCCAAGTCAAGCTCTCTCCTGCAGCTTAAGTATACATTAATTGCAGTATTATTTGTACATAATTTTTAATACCAGTAATTTGATCACCAGAATATGGTGATGATGTATTAGCGCCTGGTTATATTCTTTTGTATTGTTTTACTTAATCAGTTCACCAGGCTTAATAGATCTGCCCCAATGTTTCAAAATGGAATGCATCAAGAGAACGGTGTTGGTATTGTAAAAATACACACAGCTCCTGGTATTTCCTGGTGGTCTCCCATCCAAGTACTAAAACCAGGACCAACACTGCTCAGCTTCCATGATCAGGAGAGATTGGGCAAATCCAGTGTGCTGTGGCTGTAGATGAGCTTGTGGTTTCTGTTAGAGCTCTTCTACTTCTAACTTCTGGTACATAAAAGAATATGTGTAAAAATTAAATGTACAGTACCAAGAAAAGGGTGTTGGTAGTTTAAAAACACCTAAATAATCTGATAATACATGGATGGGAGACTGCTTGGTAGTAACAAAGTCCAATACTGCTTTGCTTCAAAGATCAAATGAGATTGGGCATATCCAGTGTGGTGTGGCTTTAGATAAGCTTTGTGGTTTCTGTTAGAGCTCTTCTACTTCTAACTACTGGTACATTAATGAATATGTATAAGGTTGTAGTTTATCCAATATCCCTTTACTACCTTACCTTCCCCCCCCTCCCCTCCTTATAGCTTCCTTTGTTCTCTCCTCCTCGTGTGTGCGTTATTTGTTTTCTCATACATCCTAGAGGATGCTGGGATCACATTAAGAACCATGGGGTATAGACGGGATCCGCAGGAGACATGGGCACTTTAAGACTTTCAAAGGGTGTGAACTGTCTCCTCCCTCTATGCCCCTCCTCAGGGCCGAAACTAGGACTAACGGCACCCGGGGCAAGACAGAAATTTTGCGCCCCCCCCAAAATAAATAAATAAATAAATAAATATATATATATATATATATATATATATATATATATAATATATGTATGTGGCTGTGTACATATATACACGCGTGTGTGTGTATGTATATATATATATATATATATATATATATATATATATATATATATCTCTATCTATCATGTGTGTATTACTGGTGTCTGCTGGTCTGAGGGATATCTGTGTTGAATTTGTTTGTTTCTTATTTTTTTTATTTTTATTTTTCTATTTTATTATATATATATATATATATCTGTATATATCTGTATATCTGTAGCTGTCACAGTGGTGAAAATGAGCAGTAGTTTGAATGAGCTGCAGGGGTTAACACCAGTCACAGTGAATATGTGTGTGTGTTTTACCTCCGTCTCTCGCTGTCCTGCTTCCATCCATCACTGTGCTGTCGGGCTGAATGCAATGCTGTGTGGGGCCAGAAAAAGGTCAGTAGCTGACCACATTCGTAGCTCGTGCGGGCAGTATACTTTTTTGGGCTTGCCGCCGCTGCTTAGGAAGGGAAACTAGACGTTACCCTGACTCCCTAGATCCAGCAGCCGTGGCCAGCTTTCTGCAATGCCTCATGGGATTTGTAGTCTCTATGCTACTGCATAAAGTCTAAGCAGTAGCACACATGACTACAAATCCCATTTTTCTTCAATAGATTCTCTGCTGTGTCAGACCCAGCTGATCCCAGCGCCCTATCAAATCCCGCGCCCGGGTCACATGCCCCCCCTAGCCCCTCCCTAGTTTCGGCTCTGCCCTCCTCCAGACTCCAGTTTTAGAATTGTGCCCAGTGAGACTGGATGCACTACAGGGGAGCTCTACTGAGTTTCTCTGAAAAGACTTATGTTAGTTTTTCTTATTTTCAGGGAGGCTGCTGGCAACAGTCTCCCTGCTTCGTGGAACTTAGGGGAGAGAAGTATGACCAACTTCTAGTGAGTTCAATGGCTCTGCTTCTGGCTGACAGGACACCATTAGCTCCTGAGGGTGCTGATCGCTAGGTACGCCTAGATGCCCACTCCCGTAGCCTGCCATCACCCCCTTACAGAGTCAGAAGTCAGAAGACAGGCGAGTAGCAGAAGAACAGAAGACTTCTTCTCCAGTGACGGCATTCTGAGGTACCACGCAGCGAGCGGAATGCTGTGCGCCATGCTCCCACACAAACACAGGCACTGCAGGGTGCAGGGCGTGTGGGTGGGGAAGGGGGGCACCCTGGGCAGCATAAATTCCTCACAAAAGGCTGGCAAAAGTGGACATTAGTGCCTGGGCACTGTACTTACCCCGCCAGCGTAATTAATTATTTGTTTCTGAGCGGGACAGAAGCGTGCCATTACAGCGGCGGGGCTTCTTCCTCACCTCACCAGCACATCTATAGAGCGTAACAAGTCTATCACTATAGAGTTTATTATTTCCCAGACTGTGTACTTTTGGCGCTGGATTGTGAGCTGAAAAATCCTCTCTGTCCCTCTGACAGATTTACTGTAGGTCTATCCCCCATAAGCCGATGTGTCTGTGGGTACTTGGTACATGTGTGTCAACATGTCGGTGGCTGAATGTTTTTCCCAAGAGGAAACTATATTAGGAATGCAGACATATGATGGTGGCCCTGTTGGCACCACCAATAACTGACTGGGTGAAAGTTTCAGTAATATCAGAATGAGGTTGGATAAATCTGTGTCCCAGACACAGACGTAGAGAAAAGATGTGATGTTCATGGCTATGCTTCTTTTCACTCAGGCCCGCAAAAATGTTACTACACATCGATACTGACTCGGATACTGATTCCTATGTCGGCCATAATATTTCCTGATTAGATCCAATATTGTCAAGGAGCATTCAGTACATGATTGTGGATATTAAGGACATATTAACATCACTGACCCTGCTGTTCCTGACAAAGGTGTATATATGTATGTATATATAGATATATAATGAAAGCTGATGTAACGTTCCTCCATCTCTGTTTGAGAAAGTCTGGGCCAGCTCGACAAGATGGTTTCAAATCCCCAAAAGGTTTCCGGTTATTTATTAATTTCCTGCTGCGGACAGAATAAAGTGGGAGTCACCCCCTCTTCTGCACGGGGCCCTGTCACAAATCCAGCGGATCGTATGCAGGAAGCTACATTATTTCTAGTTATGTAACCACGGGTACATTACTTAGACCTGCCATTACTTGCGCATGGGTGAGTAGTAGTATTCAAGAATTGGTCGAATACCTCGTCATCCGATATAGATATCTTGGAGAGATGGGATACTCCTTACGTTGGATCATATCAAGGACACTGCAGCATACTTACGACTGCAAGGGATATAGGACTCTTGAGTTCACGGGCCAATTTCATGGCAGTCTCGGATAGGAGGGCATTGTGGATTCACCAAGGGAATGCTGATGCTGACTCCAAGAAGAAAGGGAGTCTCTTCCCTATGAAGGTGAAGCCTTGTTTGGTGACGGCCTAGTTAATTTGATCTCGGCAGCTCCCGCAGGTAAGTCAACCTTCTTGCCCTATGTTCCCTCTCAACGGATGAAGACGCATCATTGTCTAACGCAGTCATTTTGGCCCAATAGATATGCAAGAAGTTAAGATTCCCCTTTCTTTGCAGGTAGAGGAAGGAAAAGACGGAAGAGGTCTGTAGCCTCTTCAAGATCGCAGGAGCAGAGATCGTCCTCTGCTTCTGCCAAATCCACTGCATGACGCTAGGGCTTTCTTGCAGGAGCCCGCACCAGTGGGGGCACGTCTAAAACACTTCAGTCAGTTCTGGATTAATTTAGACCTGGACTCGTGGGTTTTACAAATAGTGTCACAAGGGTACAAACTGGGGTTTCAAGACGTTCCCCCTCACCGATTGTTCAAATCGGCCTTAGTCAGCAGGGAGAAGGTTTTTATTCAAGCCTCTTCGTGGTCCCGATGCCGGACGGCTCAGACAGACCAATCTTAAATCTGAAATCCCTCAATTTCTACCACTGCATAAAGCTACCTGAGGTTTGCAATTCAGGATTGTCATTACCAATTTCAGACGTTGCCGTTTGGTCATTCCACGGCTCCGAGGATTTTCACCAGGGTGATGGCGGAAATGATGGTTCTCCTTCGCAAGCAAGGAGTCACAATTATCCCGTACTTGGATGATCTCTTGATAAAGGCGAGATCCAGGGACCAGTTGGTGCAAAACATCTACTCTCCCTGACAGTTCTTCAACAACATGGTTGGCTCCTAAACTTGCCAAAATCGCAGTTGGTCCCAATGACGCGGTTGTTGTTTTTGGGAGTCATACTGGACACAGAAGAGGCTTTCTTCCAGTGGAAAGGCTATGGAGATCCAGAGTCTGGTCAAACAAATTCTAAAACCAGCAAGAGTGTTAATCCATCAATGCATTCTGTTGCTGGGGAAGATGGTTGCGGCCTACGAGGATATTCAGTTTGGCTGGTTCCATGCCAGAGTGTTCCAGTGGGACCTGTTGGACAAGTGGTCCGGATCCCACCTACACATGCACCGGAGGATAATCCTGTCTTCCAAGACCAGAATCTCACTCCATTGGTGGCTGCACAGTTCTCACCTCCTAGAGGGGCGATGGTTCGGGATCCAGGACTGGATCCTAGGGACCACGGATGCAACTCTCCGAGGCTGGGGAGCAGTCACACAGGGGGAAAACATCCAAGGAAGATGGTCAAGTCAGGAAAGTTGTCTCCACATAAATATTCTGGAGTTAAGGGCCATTTAATAACTGCAGACACAGTACGCACTGGGACGGGTGCCCAGCATCCTCTACGGACTAAGAGAAAAGGATTTACCGGTAGGTATTAAAATCCTATTTTCTCTAACGTCCTAGAGGATGCTGGGGACTCCGTAAGGACCATGGGGATAGACAGGCTCCGCAGGAGACATGGGTACTTTAAGAAAGACTTTAGTTCTGGGTGTACACTGGCTCCTCCCTCTATGCCCCTCCTCCAGACCTCAGTTTGATACTGTGCCCAGTGGAGACTGGGTGCTTTTCAGGAGCTCTCCTGAGCTTTCTGACAGAAAGTATTTTGTTAGGTTTTTAATTTTCAGGGAGCACTGCTGGCAACAGACTCCCTCATCGAGGGACTGAGGGGAGAGAAGCAGCCCTACTCTCCGAGTTGCAAGGTCCTGCTTCTTAGGCTACTGGACACCACTAGCTCCAGAGGGATTGGTACGCAGGATCTCACCATCGCCGTCCGTCCCAGGGCCGTGCCTCCGTCCCCCTTGCAGAGCCGGAAGATAGAAGCCGGGTGAGTATGAGAAGAAAAGAAGACTTCAGAGGTGGCAAAAGACTTCATGATCTTCACTGAAGTAACGCACAGCACTGCAGCTGTGCGCCATTGCTCCCATACACCTCACACACTCCAGTCACTGTAAGGGTGCAGGGCGCAGGGGGGGGGGGGGGGGCACCTGGGCAGCAATATAAACCTCTTTTTGGCAAAACTATAACACATATACAGCTGGGCACTGTATATATGTATGAGCCCCCACCAATTTTACAGTTTAAGCGGGACAGAAGCCCACCGCCGAGGGTGCGGGGCTTCTCCCTAAGCACTCACCAGCGCCATTTTTTCCTCACAGCACCGCTGAGAGGAAGCTCCCCGGACTCTCCCCTGCTTATACCATAGTAGACAAGAGAGTTGAAAAGAGGGGGGGGGGGCACATAATTCGGCGCAAATTACATACAGCAGTACTACTGGGCAAACATTAAGTTACTGTGTATTCCTGGGTTATATAGCGCTTGGGTGTGTGCTGGCATACTCTCTCTCTGTCTCTCCAAAGGGCCTTGTGGGGAAACTGTCTTCAGAAAAAGCATTCCCTGTGTTTGTGGTGTGTCGGTACACGTGTGTCGACATGTCTGAGGAAGAAAGCTATATTAGAGAGGAGCAGGAGCAAATGAATGTGGTGTCTCCACCGACAGCTGATTGGATGGATATGTGGAATATTTTAAATGCTAGTGTAAACTCAATGCACAAAAGATTAGACAAGGCTGAAGCTTTGGGACAGTCAGGGTCTAAACCCATGCCTGATCCTATGTTGCAGGGACTGTCAGGGTCTCATAAGCGCCCACTATCCCAGATTGTTGACACAGATACCGACACGGATTCTGACTCCAGTGTCGATTACGATGATGCAAAGTTACAGCCAAAATTGGCAAAATCCATTCGATATATGATTATGGCAATAAAATATGTTTTGCACATCAGAGAGGAACCCCCTGTCCCTGACAAGAGGGTACATATGTACAAGGGAAAAAAGCCTGAGGTAACCTTTGAGGGGGTCACACGAGCTGAACGAGTTATGTGAAAAAGCTTGGGAATCTCCAGATAAAAGACTGCAGATTTCCAAAAGGATTCTTATGGCGTATCCTTTCCCATCAATGGATAGGTTACGATGGGAATCCTCCCCTAGGGTGGACAAAGCATTAACACGCTTATCCAAGAAGGTAGCCCTCCCGTCCCAGTATACGGCTACCCTCAAAGAGTCTGCTGACCGCAAACAGGAGATTACCCTGAAGTCCATTTATACACATTCAGGTACCTTACTCAGACCGGCAATTGCGTCGGCCTGGGTGTGTAGTGCTGTAGCGGCATGGACGGTTACCTTATCTGAGGGGATGGATACCATAGATAAGGATACTATTTTATTGACCCTGGGGCATATAAGAGATGCTGTCCTATATATGTGTGTATGCAAACTACAGGTGGTGCTGCAGGGCTCACACCCTTTTACTTGTCTTGTAGAGCAACTCTGGAGCTGTTACTGGGTCCAGCTGCTGCAAGAAATCAGCTTGAATGCTTCAGGGGCTGGGGCATGGCCAACATGAGCCCACACTGATGGGGGGTGGGGGTGTATAAAGCGATTTAGGTGTCATCCAAGCGCAACCCCACAAAGGCCGCCATGCCCTGCGTGACCCTTTTCTCTTTTCATATGCAGACGAGGGTTGCAGCCAACTATGCCCACTGCTTGGATGACATCACCATATGCAAATCCATCTGCTGCAGGCCTTCCCCCAGGAATGCTTGCACTAGTTGTTGCATTTGGTTTGTTGTTTGGGGGTGCTTCAGTATTAGGCAGCCTTCTGCCCTCCCACATTCGTCTGAAAATGTGTTCTCCCTGCAGTTGTTGTCCCCAGATGAGAGTTCCCTTGTGCTGCCTCAGTTGAATCTCCTTAACTTGACAGGGGTGTGCCCGAGCAGCCGCCCTCCACAGCCCTATCCCAACACATACTTATCTTGCATATGAGATCTCTTGATCATGAAGATAGTTCTCACAGGGTGAGGTTCATCCATTACATTTTAAAGTAGGAAGGTACAAATTACATATTCAAATTACATATATGTGCTGGATTCAAATGTTTTCCCCCCTTCCTTTCTCAATTGTGCCCATCAGCAGCTATTCTAATGTTGCTGCCAATGGGTGTGACACATTCATTTCTTCTGTGGGGTACACTGGACTCCACAAGGATTCACATTGGGGTGTAGAGTAGGATCTTGATCTGAGGCACCAACAGGCTCAAAGCTTTTGACTGTTCCCAAGATGCTCAGCGCCCCCTCCTCTATAACCTCGCTTCCATGAACAGGGAGCTCAGTTTGTAGTTGGTGCCTTCAGTAGCAGGCCACTTAACAGGGGGCTGCCTCAGGCAGCCTATTCTTAGCTATTAATTTTGGCAAGAAAAGAAGAACTTTTTTCATAAGAATCTACAAGGGCTGCAGCAGGCTAGGTCTAATAGACTTCTTTACTGCAGCTCCATCACTCCCAGTGGCGCAGTATACTCCCGTGCCCCGGTTGCTGGGTCACTGCAGCGGAGGCTCCGGTTTCTTCCTAAGGTCAGTCACACACACACCACCCTCCGGGATCAGGAGGCCGCTGATGGGGGCGGGCCGTGTGCGCACTGGCGTGGACACTGATTACTGGGCAGCCGCTCCACTAGCCACCAGGGGGAGTTAAGGAGCACAGCTCTGGGGTTTTTTCTCCTATATTAACCCCATTTTGTACTACCCGCAGTGCATTGTGATAGGTAATGGGACCTGATTCAGGTTGGATCGCAATCCAACTGCAAAAACTGCTAAGAGCATACGCATCCGCCTGCATTTTCTGCGGCACCCCACAGATAATGCGATCGCCTCTGCCTGTGAATCGGTGAAGGGGGGGGGGGGGGGGGAGGGGGGTCAACAACACTCCATTTCCAAGTCGGAGATGGAGCGGTGCGGGGGCACGGTTTCAAAATGGGGTCGGCAACGGAGAAACAGGAGGTGTGGTCAGAGCAGCTGCATGACATCACATGGGCCGGACTCTGCCAGTGGAGCCCCAGCATCATGAGGTAGATTTTGTAGAGGCCGGGGAGGACTTCTGTTCCTGGGAACTAGCTGTGTTGTGCAGCTTTATTCCTCTGCCCCTACCTCTGGCAAGAAAGGACGCACCTCGCACTTTCTTGTTTCTTTGTGACCGAAAGGACTGCATTTGAAAATGCATAGCTTTCTTATGCTGTGAGGGAACATAAGGTAAAAATTTGATTTTCCAACTGTAGCTGTGCGTGTTAATGCTTTGTCCATCCTAGGGGAGGATTTCCATCGTAACCTATCCGTTGATGGAAAAGGATACGCCATAAGAATCCTTTTGGAAATCTGCAGTCTTTTATCTGGAGATTCCCAAGCTTTTTCACATAACTCGTTCAGCTCGTGTGACCCCCTCAAAGGTTACCTCAGGCTTCTTTCCCTTGTACATATGTACCCTCTTGTCAGGGACAGGGGGTTCCTCTGTGATGTGCAAAACATCTTTTATTGCCATAATCATATATCGAATGGATTTTGCCAATTTTGGCTGTAACTTTGCATCATCGTAATCGACACTGGAGTCAGAATCCATGTCGGTATCTGTGTCAACAATCTGGGATAGTGGGCGCTTATGAGACCCTGACAGTCCCTGCAACATAGGATCAGGCATGGGTTGAGACCCTGACTGTCCCAAAGCTTCAGCCTTGTCTAATCTTTTGTACAATGAGTTTACACTAGCATTTAAAGCATTCCACATATCCATCCAATCAGGTGTCAGCGAGGACACCACATTCATTTGCTCCCAATCCTCTCTAATATAGCCTTCTTCCTCAGACATGTCGACACACGTGTACCGACACACCACACACACAGGGAATGCTTTTTCTGGAGACAGTTTCCCCACAAGGCCCTTTGGAGAGACAGAGAGAGAGTATGCCAGCACACACCCCAGCGCTATATAACCCAGGAATAACACAGTATCTTAATGTTTGTCCAGTAGCGCTGCTGTATGTAATTTGCGCCAAATTTTGTGCCCCCCCCCCCCTCTTTTCAACCATCTTCTCTACCGTGGTATAAGCAGGGGAGAGTCCGGGGAGCTTCCTCTCAGCGGTGCTGTGGAGAAAAAATGGCGCTGGTGAGTGCTGAGGGAGAAGCCCTGCCCCCTCGGCGGCGGGCTTCTGTCTCGCTTAAACTGTAAAATTGGCGGGGGCTCATACATATATACAGTGCCCAGCTGTATATATGTTATATTTTTGCCAAAAAGAGGTTTATATTGCTGCCCAGGGTGCCCCCCCTGCGCCCTGCACCCTTACAGTGACCGGAGTATGTGAGGTGTATGGGAGCAATGGCGCACAGCTGCAGTGCTGTGCGTTACCTCAGTGAAGATCATGAACTCTGCGGAGCCCGTCTATCCCCATGGTCCTTACGGAGTCCCCAGCATCCTCTAGGACGTTAGAGAAACTAGGATTTTAATACCTACCGGTAAATCCTTTTCTCTTAGTCTGTAGAGGATGCTGGGCACCCGTCCCAGTGTGTACTGTGTCTGCAGTTATTAAATGGCCCTTAACTCCAGAACATTTATGTGGAGACAACTTTCCTGACTTGACCATCTTCCTTGGACGTTTTCCCCCTGTGTGACTGCTCCCCAGCCTCGGAGGGTTGCATCTGTGGTCCCTAGGATCCAGTGCTGGATCCCGAACCATCGCCCCTCTAGGAGGTGAGAACTGTGCAGCCACCAATGGAGTGAGATTCTGGTCTTGGAAGACAGGATTATCCTCCGGTGCATGTGTAGGTGGGATCCGGACCACTTGTCCAACAGGTCCCACTGGAACACTCTGGCATGGAACCTGCCAAACTGAATGGCCTCGTAGGCCACAACCATCTTCCCCAGCAACCGAATGCATTGATGGATTAACACTCTTGCTGGTTTCAGAATTTGTTTGACCAGACTCTGGATCTCCATAGCCTTTCCCCTGGAAGAAAACCTCTTCTGTGTCCAGTATGACTCCCAAAAACAACTACCGCGTCATTGGGACCAACTGCGATTTTGGCAAGTGTAGGAGCCAACCATGTTGTTGAAGAACTGTCAGGGAGAGTGCAATGTTTTGCACCAACTGGTCCCTGGATCTCGCCTTTATCAGGAGATCATCCAAGTACGGGATAATTGTGACTCCTTGCTTGCGAAGGAGAACCATCATTTCCGCCATCACCCTGGTGAAAATCCTCGGAGCCGTGGACAGACCAAACGGCAATGTCTGAAATTGGTAATGACAATCCTGAATTGCAAACCTTAGGTAGCTTGATGCAGTGGCTAAATGGGAACATGTAAGTAGGCATCCTTTATGTCTACCAAAACCATGAAATCTCTTTCCTCCGGACTGGAGATCACTACCCTGAGAGATTCCATCTTGAAATTGAATTTCTTTAGGAAGAAATTGAGGGATTTCAGATTTTAGATTTGTCTGACTGAGCCGTCCGGCTTCGGGACCACGAAGAGGCTTGAATAAAAACCTTCTCCCTGCTGACTAAGGCCAATTTGAACAATCGGTGAGGGGGAACGTCTTGAAACCCCAGTTTGTACCCTTGGGACACTATTTGTAAAACCCACGAGTCCAGGTCCGAATGAATCCAGAACTGACTGAAGAGTTTTAGACGTGCCCCCACTGGTGTGGGCTCCTGCAAGAAAGCCCCAGCGTCATGCAGTGGATTTGGCAGAAGCAGAGGACAATCTCTGCTCCTGCGATCTTGAAGAGGCTACAGACCTCTTCCTTCTCCTTCCTCTACCTGCAAAGAAAGGGGAATCTTAACTTCTTGCATATCTATTGGGCCAAAATGACTGTGGTAGATAATGATGCGTCTTCATCCGTTGAGAGGGAACATAGGGCAAGAAGGTTGACTTACCTGCGGGAGCTGCCGAGATCAAATTAACTAGGCCGTCGCCAAACAAGGCTTCACCTTCATAGGGAAGAGACTCCCTTTCTTCTTGGAGTCAGCATCAGCATTCCCTTGGTGAATCCACAATGCCCTCCTATCCGAGACTGCCATGAAATTGGCCCGTGAACTCAAGAGTCCTATATCCCTTGCAGTCGTAAGTATGCTGCAGTGTCAACAGGCCAACTAAACCCTCCCCCCTCCTTTTACCCCATCACTTTGTCCAGTCCCTGTGGTCCATACTGTATTGCCATTATTATGCATGTTGCTGTGCTGGCCCTTTTCTGAATGTCCCTGCCACCGCCACCGAAGAGCTGGATAAGCCCAGTATGAAAACCACCTGCCGGCCTCACTGACGGTCCGAGTCAAAGGCTCCATTTTTTTTTTAAAGATTCCTCTGCCAAGTTAAGGGGGGCTTAAGGGGGCCCCAGAGATATCAGTGTACTGGGGCCCAAGATTTCTGTTGCTGGCCCTGACCCTCAGGGGCGTATCTACCCCTTTGGGCAGTACGGATGGTGTAATGGTTAGCATTACTGCCTCACAGCACTGAGGTCATGGATTCGATTCCCACCATGGCCCTAACTGTGTAGAGTTTGTATATTCTCCCCGTACTTGCGTGGGTTTCCTCCGGGTACTCCGGTTTCCTCCCACAATCCAAAAATATACTGGTAGGTTAATTGGCTCCCAACAAAAATTAACCCTAGTGTTAATGTGTCTGTGTGTACATGTGATAGGGAATATAGATTGTAAACTCCACTGAGGCAGGGACTGATGTGAATGGGCAAATATTCTCTGTACAGCGCTGCGGAATATGTGTGCGCTATATAAATAACTGGTAATAAATAAATAATAAATAAAATTGGCCAGGATGTCACTTGCCAGGAGCACCATCCAGGTTTCAGTTGGGGGATTAGAGTTCATACAGTAATTAAATGTTTTCATATTGAGAACTACATCTCCCAGCATATACAGTGTGCTGGGGATGCTAACAAGCTTTATTTAAAAGTTTTAAAAACATTGCTTTTATAATTGCAATGGTTAAAAAGGGAGAGCTATAAATCAATTTATCAGTGAATGATCGCAGTTTGAGCCGTTACATTTTACTGAACCACCTATCCCTCCACACTCACTACCTGTCCTCAGGATACATTTACCATCCTGGCAGACGGTATACCGGCGGTCATTTGACCGATGTTGGAATCCTGACACCACTTGGGAGACTGGTGCCGGCACACAGACAGCCAACATCCCGAAGGTGAGTATTGGAGGGAGGGTTAGGAGTCGGACCAGGGGAGGTGGTGTAAGGGAAGGCACTAGGAGGGGGGGGGGTAGCCCTAGCTGCCACCCCCTGAGGGTTAGCCCTATCCGCCACCCCCCAGAGGGTTAGTATTAGGATTGGGGATCATGTGACCTCTGGAATCCCGAGCGCCGGATGCCATACCCAACCCCCTTTACTTTTTCAGGCATTTCTATCTCTCCTCTCTCTATGGTGTTCCAATTGCCCACTTTCCCTTGTGCTTTACTCTCTCTCTCTCCTTTGTTTAGAGCATCAGTTTCTGTAGTCCACTTATACCCTTATTTTTTCCAGTGTTTCACTAACTCTCTGATGTAATGAGGATGTATGGTCTAGAGGGATCAGTAATGCATTGTACTGTATAGAGGCGTCAGGGATGTAGCGTAGGGAATAGAGGCGTCAGGGATGTAGCGTAGGGAATAGAGGCGTCAGGGATGTGGCGTAGGGAATAGAGGCGTCAGGGATGTGGCGTAGGGAATAGAGGCGTCAGGGATGTGGCGTAGGGAATAGAGGCGTCAGGGATGTGGCGTAGGGAATAGAGGCGTCATGGATGTGGCGTAGGAAATAGAGGCGTCAGGGATGTGGCGTAGGAAATAGAGGCGTCAGGGATGTGGCGTAGGGAATAGAGGCGTCAGGGATGTGGCGTAGGGAATAGAGGCGTCAGGGATGTGGCGTAGGGAATAGAGATGTCAGGGATGTAGCGTAGGGAATATAGGCATCAGGGATGTACTAGCAGGTATATAGAGGTCAGTGTACTGTAAAGAGGGGTCAGTAATGCAGTGATGGTTATAGAAAGGTCAGTGATGTAGTGTAGGGTATAGAGGGGTCAGTTATGTAGTGTGGGGTAAAGAGGGGTCAGTAAAGATACTAAGCTGAAGTACTTAGAACACTTCTTGAATTAAGACACAACCTGCAAGAAAAAGTATGCAATATAGGTGAAAAGGCAAATGTCAGAGGTCTGATACAAGTGACCAGCTCCATACCTTGCACCACATAGCGTTATGTTAAACTGGGATATGTTCTTTTTTGGTGTGTGTGGGTGTGTGTGGTTGTGTGTGGGTGCCAAAGGCTGCATGCCTTATTTCTCCTCCCCCATCCGGCTCCCAAGCACTTCTGCTGCCCAGTGATCCAGGAGCCTGCTGCTAGGAAGAAGTGGCCGAGCTTCAGCAAGCGAGTCTGGAAACTGGCGGAGGAAGTCATGATAACCAGATAATGGGGAGTGGAGAGCCAGTTCCAAGGTAATACTTTATACAGCTGGTTGAGATCCTGGTCGGTGGATATGGATTCCAAGAAAACCCAGGAGGTGCTTCCTTTCAAGGGAGACACTCTCTTTGGAGAAGACCTCAATAAGATTGTAGCTGATCTGGCTACTGCTAAAACAACTTGCCTACCTAGTATGACTCCTACCACGCAGAAGGCTAAAAGTACTTTTCCTTGGCCCTTTCATCCTCCAGGTAAAGCGTACCCATGGTCAGGCATACCCAAAGCAAGCTCATGCTTCCAGACCTGCCAAGCCCAGACTGAAGCAAGCCTGGACTGCCCGTCAGCCTGCTTCCAAAACGGACAAGCCTGCCGCATGACGGGGCGGGCCTCCCTCTGGGGGATCCCAGGGTGGGGGGCCCGACTTCTAGGTTTGGCATAGAAAGGTATAATTCTAAGATAGAGAATTCTATTTGGAGCTCACCTTGTACTTTGTGAAGAAATAATCAGCATTGTGGCTGAGCAGATACATGTAGTGTGTGGCTGCAAAATGCATGGATCTGCTGCGTTGCAATGCTGATACTTTTTTTTTTCAAAGTACCAATAGCTTCATATAATGTTCACAATTTTTATGCAGGATCAAATAGCTCAATGGGTAGGGTGTTTGATTAGAATTCAACAGGTTATAGGTTTGAATCCTGGGTATTGTAGTTTGAGATGTGTTATTTAATAAAGCATGTTATTCTGACTGCCGGCATCCTATCACCTGGGATATCATACTAAATAAATGGAGTTGATCAATTTTTTTTTTTTTTTATTAAACTAGGGACAATTTCCAGATACTTTTATTTATAACTGAGATTGCCCCCTGGAACTTCACATCAGTTGACAACTATGCATGAGTGGGCAGTGCTTGCCCTGGATCTGCCCACCCATTTGTGTGCCATCATAAAAGAAAGCATAACTGACAGTTATCCTGGGCGTACACTACACAATTATCTGTTAGGCTATCTATCCAGTCTGGATGGATGGAATAAAAATCTGGTAATGTATAGGAGCAAATGTCGATTAACCACTTGCTCCCAAACACTAGAAAAGTGGTCAAAAATGGTCATTACACAAATTGGTTAAACCCAAAATGTAACAAATTTGTTTAGGGGACCATTTTTGTCCATTTTCTAGTGTTTGAGAGTAAATCGTTGATGGTCATTTGCTCACATAGATAACCGGATTTCTATTCCAATCAGCCAGTGTTGGAGAGATGGTCTGCCAGATTACATAATGCATACCAGAGCCATAACTAGACTTTTTAGTGCCCTGTGACAGAGAATTATATGCCCCCCCCCCCCCCACTATTTTTGCAATATGGACAAAAGGCGCATGCCTCGTGGGGAAGGGGCATAACAAGATTGGTCTCAGAGAAAGCACATGAGATATGAAGATATATCTAGTATACTTGACACTCAATGGTTTGTGTTATTGCCGGGGGGCCCTCCTTAAATGCATATACAGTCACACATGGCTTGCTTGTGCAAATGGCATATCAGCAGTCAGCACTAACTGGTGACATGCCATTTGTACAAGTAAGCCATGTGTGACTAATATATAAACACACTTTATTAAATAACACCTCAGACTACCATACCCAGGATTCAAATCTATAACCTGTTGAATTCTAATCAAACACCCTACCCATTGAGCTACTTGATCCTGCATAAAAATTGTGAACATTATATGAAGCTATTGGTACTTTGCAAAAAAATATTATTAGCATTGCAACTCAGCAGATCAATGCAGTGTGCAGCCACACACTCCATATACCTGCTCAGCCACAATGCTGATTATTTCTTCACAAAGTACAAGGTGAGCTCCAAATAGAATTCTCTAGCTTAGATTATACCTTTCTATGCAAGGGTAAATAGCTCAATTGTTTGACTGCAATGCCACAGGAAATGGTTTGGATCCAAGACAGTGTGACTGAATAATAAAGAAACCTTAAGATGAGTTCATGAATGTTGTATAAGTATTAGTGAGAGAAGGGGTCAGGAGCATGCTAGGCTGCAAAAAATAAGGTAGGCTGCAAGTGAAAGTAATGATCTCCTATATATTTTCCCAGATCTGTCACTCTGTGTGGCTAACTCTGGGGGAAGTCACATCAATGGGCGGAGACGGCATCTGCAGGACGATACACCAGTGCCAGCAGCAGACCGTAACAAAGTGACAGATTAGGGAGAATATATAGGAGGTAGGGAGGTGGCCATGGTACATGGCTGACCAAGGGACACTAGCTCATGTACCCCTTTACCACTGAGGCTAGCCACCAAGGATGGACCTGTCACCAGTGCACATGCAATAACCTCTTCTGCTGCCCTCTTTGCAACTCAGATTGCCCAGTGCTCCCCTTCGCTAACAGTCCACAAAGTTTCCCCATCTCACGATCTGCCTCCTCACCGCCACTTTCATCTCTACAGTACACGCGCATATCATACAAGATCCCATCATGCGTACGTAGGTCTGAAATGCCAGAGGGAGGTTGGGGGGAGATTGGCATGCGCCAGCAACACCACACAGCTCACTGTGACCACAGTGGAGAGGCGCTGCAACAGGACAATACACCAACCTCGGAGCAAGGAACTGCGTCGGTCAGGAGGAGAACTATTTCAATAGCATAAAAAGGTTAGTGCGTCCCACCCTATGGACACCAGACTCATCAAGTCACTGTTGCCAGAGTCTCATACAATGACTCTGAACCTCTAAGCACACTATTTGACTGTCCACACCCTGCTGTGCCTATTACCCATCTCCTCCACCACCCTCAACACTGACCCACACATCATTCACCCACAAAGATACAATAAAGGTAGTTTGGATAAATTAGCTAAATGAAATGGATTTAACCAATTTATCTAAATGACCATTTTTGGATGTTTTCCAGTGTTTGTGAGCAAATGGTCAATTGTCATTTGCTGCCACATATTAGCATAATTTTGCTTCAACTAGAAAAAAAAAATTGGACAGATAATCTAAGTGTGGATCCAGTTTAAAGGTCCGTATTCACGGCCCGATTTTGGGGAGATTTGTGCTGAGCGAACTGCTCAGCACACATCTCTCCCCCCACTCAGCACAGCGTGATGTGTACTGAGCGTACGGGGGGTGGGGGGGCGCTCATTTCACCCCCTGTGTAGGGCATTCTGTGTGTATCCAGCTTAACAGGTGTGAGCATCATACAACTACTGACTTGCGAGTAACTATACAGCAGCTCCATACCTTGTGACTTGAAGAAACACCAGTTAACCCCGGGAATGCTGCAGTCAAAGCAACAATTCCTCTTCTTACATTCCGCTGCACTTATTGTGGGGTAGCCGCAATCCCTTCTGCTGTACGGTTCCACATTACATTGTTTCTTGTCACTTCCTGTTGATGCAGTAAGGAAACATCCAGGAATTACAGCAGCTTAGTTTTTTTTTTTTTTTTTTAACTGGTGCAATTTAGCTGAAACAGCTAACAGGAAATTTCCACTTAAATGGTATTTTCTAATCTTATCTGACCATGACTAAGAATAAAGGATACACAAGATAAACTCTTATAGCTATGGACCTTATCCATGTTTAAGCTCCATCAAATCTGTAATCAATAGCACTACATGCTCCCACTCTACCACTGTACTGCATACTCTACCTGTGTTTTTAAGGTAAAAACACCATTTAACCCCAGTGACACTTGAATTAAAGCAGCAGCCTCTATAATAGCATTCTTTAGCATTAATCCCAGGAAATCTGCAATCTTCACGCTCTTTGATAGCCACGCTACATTGCTGTTTACTTGGATGGAGCAGAGAGCACAACATCAGGACATAGGAAATATTACAATGCATGATAAGAAAGGTGTGAGCTCTACAGCAAGGCCTCTAACCCTTTGCCAGTGCCAAATACATAGGGCTTAACTCAGATCTGATCACAGCAGCAAATTTATTAGCTAAAACCATGTACACTGCAGGGGGGGGGGGGTGTATAATATGTGCAGAGAGAGTTAGATTTTGGTGCGGTGTGTTCAAACTGAAATCTAAATTGCAGTGTAAAAACAAAACAGCCAGTATTTACCCTGCACACAAACAATATAACCCACCTAAACCTCTCTGCAAATGTTATATCTGCCCCCCCCCCATCCCTGCAGTGCACATGGTTTTGCCCACTAGCTAACAAATTTGCTGCATCTGGGAATTACAGCATCTTAATATTTCTTTTTACAGAAGGTTCAGCAAATTAAATTATTTAGTGAAATACTGTAATCATAACAGTTACAGGGATATTGTAGGTAGATTTATGGTCAGTGGATAAATGTAAAAATTAAACCCTTAGGCATAGTTCCCAAATGCTGTCATTGCAATCCAGATTTTAAGGATATCATGCTTGAGCACAGGTGACTTAATTAGAACTTCGGTCAATGTGAATTAACCATTGGACTCAACCATGGTTATCCTTAAAACCCAGGGGTCTATTTAAGATCGATCTTAATCGATGTTGGGCTTCCAGGTTGAAAAAAAAACACACATTTACTAACATTTTAAAATTTATATAAAAAATCATCTGTTCGTAAATGCAGTGCACATGGTTTTGCCCAACTGCTAACAAAAATCCTGCTGCGATCAACTCAGAATTACCCCCCATGGCCCTCATTCCGAGTTGTTCGCTCGCAAGCTGCTTTTAGCAGCATTGCACACGCTAAGCCGCCGCCTACTGGGAGTGAATCTTAGCATCTTAAAATTGCGAACGAAAGATTTGCAATATTGCGATAAGACATCTCTGTGCAGTTTCTGAGTAGCTCGAGACTTACTCTGCCAGTGCGATCAGTTCAGTGCTTGTCGTTCCTGGTTTGACGTCACAAACACACCCAGCGTTCGCCCAGACACTTCTCCGTTTCTCCAGCCATTACCGCGTTTTTCCCAGAAACGGTAGCATTTTTTCCCACACGCCCCTAAAACGGTCTGTTTCCGCCCAGAAACACCCACTTCCTGTCAATCACATTACGATCACCAGAACGATGAAAAAACCGTGAGTAATATTCCTAACTGCATAGCAAATTTACTTGGCGCAGTCGCAGTGCGAACATTGCACATGCGCATTAAGCGGAAAATCGCTGCGATGCGAAGAAAATTACCGAGCGAACAACTCGGAATGACCACCTATGTGCACTGCAGGGAAGGCAGATTTAACATGTGCAGAGAGAGTTAGATTTGGGTGTGGTGTGTTCAATCTGCAATCTAATTTGCAGTGTAAAAATAAAGCAGTCAGTATTTACCCTGCACAGAAACAAAATAACTCACCCAAATCTAACTCTTTCTGCACATGTTATATCTGCCTCCCCTGCAGTACACATGGTTTTGCCCAACTGCAAACAAAATTCCTGCTGCGATCAACTAGGAATTACCCCCATCGAATTACCCCCATTTTCACACTGCTCGTGTATATAAGACATAGTTTGGATCGTAATACGCGTTACAACCGCAAAAACTATGAAGAGGATGGGGGCATATACGCAGGGTCCATCCTGTGCGTGTGCCTACATTTTCTCCGGGTGCCCCGCAGAAAATGCGAATGCCTCTGCCTGTCAATCAGTAGAGGGCGTACCTTCGCAGGTATATCGCGATCATGAGCCATGTCTCCCATTTTTGTCATTATAGGTGCTCTGTGAGCTGCTGGCCATGCCCCAGCCCCTCTGTCTCCCGTGAATAGACATTGAGGCTTATTCAGACCAGATCGCTTCAATTTATTTTCACCCAGCGGGCAATCAGGTCTGCACTGCACATGCGTATGCGCCACAATGCGTAAGTGCGACGGTCCGGAGATCACAAGAAGATTGACAAGAAGAGGGTGTTTGTGTGGGTGGCAACTGAATGTTTCTAGGGAGTGTCCGGAAAAACACTGGAGGGACCCGGCGTTTTGTGGGAGGATTTGTGACGTCACCTCAATGGCTGAGTAAGTGCTGAGCTGTGCAGCTCTTGTGCACATGTGATCACACACCTGCACAGCAAATTTTCCCTTCCGCTGTAGGCGGCAACTACCTGATTACAGGGATGCACAAAACACACCCTAGCGATCAGGTCTAAATTACCCACAATGTGCATATTTGCAGAGCAACAAGCTACAGGGAGCCTTCCACCCCCCCCCCCCTTCCCCATGACTATGGGACACTGCGGCCCCCACAGGGGGGGGGAGGGGTTGTTTGGGTTAGCTGGACATTCCCAAAAAAAGTGACTGTCCTGCAAAAATTGGTATAGTTGGGAGGTATGTTCAAATACATTTATTGTTTTGCATGCAGGGTAAATACTGTCTTCTTTGACATTTAGCCACAAATGCTGCACAGCTGAATTACAGTATTACACTGCAATTAACAGTTATGCTAGGACATTCCCCCTCCCAAATCTACCTCTCTCTGCATGTTACATCTGTCCCGCAGTGGCGTGCGGTGAGTTCAGTGGCTAGTGAGGCACTACAGCCATAATTTCCGCCGAATCCTGCCGATGACCCTTAGCCAATGCCCGCTACTGCCTCTGAGCCGATACCCGCTGCCACCGCCAATGGCTTACAAACTCTCCCACAATCAACTGACCCAGCCCTCCACCACTAATTTCTATCTCAGTCCGATGCCGCCAATGCCCGCTGCCTGCCTGCTCATTGTTCTTGTTATATATTATACATTTTTAAAGAAAAAAAAATGAGTGTTTGGGACTGGGAAGGGTGAGGGAGGAGGACATGAATGCAATTTTGTTGTCCAGGGCTTCCATTAACTTAAAGGAGAAGGGTCTGAATGGGTTAAAAAAAATGCGTGAGGTCCCCCCTCCTTAGTATAACCAGCCTCGGGCTCTTTGAGCCGGTCCTGGTTATTTAAATACTGGGGGGAAAATTGGACAGGGGTTCCCCGTATTTAGACAACCAGCACCGGGCTCTTAGAACGGTCCAGGTTCCAAAAATACGTGGGACAAAAGATGTAGGGGCCCCCCATATTTTTAAAACCAGCACCGGGCTCCACTAGCCAGAGAGATAATGCCACAGCCGGGGGACACTTTTATGTAGGTCCCTCCGTCCCTGGCATTACCCCTCCAA
The DNA here is from genome assembly GCF_028390025.1 of Pseudophryne corroboree. Classification (NCBI taxonomy): domain Eukaryota; kingdom Metazoa; phylum Chordata; class Amphibia; order Anura; family Myobatrachidae; genus Pseudophryne; species Pseudophryne corroboree. Next base: position 438,288 of record NW_026970072.1, read on the forward strand.
CTAGTCAACCCTGGCCGGGGTTCCCTGGAGGAGTGGGGACCCCTTAAATCAAGAGGTTCCTCCCCTCGAGGCACCCAAGGGCCAGAGGTGAAGCCCGAGGCTGTCCCCAGCACCCCTGGGTGGTGGGTGCCGGGCTGATAGCCATGTGTGTAAAAAAGAATATTGTTTTTTTTGTTGTGGAACTACAAGGCTCAGCAAGCCTCCCCCGCTTGCTGGTACTTGGAGAACCTCAAGTACCAGCAGGCGGGGAAATAACGGGCTTGCTGGTACCTGTAGTTCTACAACAACAAAAAATACCCAAATAAAAACACAAACACACACAGTAAAAGAATTATTGAGACAGGCTGTAGCATGTGGGTGCATGTAACCCTATAAAAGTGATGGATTGGGTGACTATTACAATACCCACTGTTGCTGTCTGAAAAATTATGGATTTATAGATTGCTCTCCCGAGATGTTTTTTTCTAAAATGCACCACAGGTATGGATGGATAGTATACTTGACGACACAGAGGTAGGTAGAGCAGTGGCCTACTGTACCGTACTGCTATATATTATATTATTTATTATTATTATTATCCTTTATTTATATGGCACCACAAGGGTTCCGCAGTGCCCAATTACAGAGTACATAAACAAATAATCAAACAGGAAAACAGCAACTTACAGTTGACGACAATATAGGACAAGTACAGGGTAAATAAACATAGCTACATCAGCAGATGACACTGGAATAAGTATCAGGTGGCAGAAGACTGCTGGATTTGGTGCAGCTGAAGATTATTAAAGTAAGAAAAGAGTAAGCACATGAGGGAAGAGGGCCCTGCTCGTGAGAGCTTACATTCTAAAAGGGAGGGGTAGACAGACAGGGGTGAGACAGATGGGGTACATAGAGAGCGTGGAACAGAGGTTTAGGATGAGATTTGGCTGGGTTTGGTGAAGAAGTGGGTCTTGAGAGCCCGTTTGAAGTTTTGTAGAGAGGAGGAGAGTCTGAGGGGGAGAGGTAGGGAATTCCAGAGAAGTGGTGCAGCACGTGAAAAATCTTGGAGGTAGGAGTGGGAGGAAGTAATCCGTAGGCAGGAGTCGGTGTGCATTAGCAGAGCGAAGAGGACGGGTGGGAGTGTAAAGCGAGATAAGATCAGAGATGTAGATGGGAGAGGAGTGGGTGAGGGCTTTGTAAGCAAGTGTGAGAAGCTTGAAATGGATTCTGAAAGGGAAGGGGAGCCAGTGAAGGACTAGTAAGAGAGGAGAGGTGGACGTAGTGCGTTTGGTGAGGAAAATGAGCCGGGAAGCAGCATTTAATAACTGCAGACACAGTACACACTGGGACGGGTGCCCAGCATCCTCTACAGACTAAGAGAAAAGGATTTACCGGTAGGTATTAAAATCCTAGTTTCTCTAACGTCCTAGAGGATGCTGGGGACTCCGTAAGGACCATGGGGATAGACGGGCTCCGCAGAGTTCATGATCTTCACTGAGGTAACGCACAGCACTGCAGCTGTGCGCCATTGCTCCCATACACCTCACATACTCCGGTCACTGTAAGGGTGCAGGGCGCAGGGGGGGCACCCTGGGCAGCAATATAAACCTTTTTCGCAAAAATATAACATATATACAGCTGGGCACTGTATATATGTATGAGCCCCCACCAATTTTACAGTTTAAGCGGGACAGAAGCCCGCCTCCGAGGGGGCGGGGCTTCTCCCTCAGCACTCACCAGCGCCATTTTTTCTCCACAGCACCGCTGAGAGGAAGCTCCCCGGACTCTACCCTGCTTATACCACGTTAGACAAGAGGGTTGAAAAGAGGGGGGGGGCACATAATTCGCAAATTACATACAGCAGCACTACTGGGCAAACATTAAGTTACTGTTTTATTCCTGGGTTATATAGCGCTGGGGTGTGTGCTGGCATACTCCCTCTCTGTCTCTCCAAAGGGCCTTGTGGGGAAACTGTCTTCAGAAAAAGCATTCCCTGTGTGTGTGGTGTGTCGGTACACGTGTGTCGACATGTCTGAGGAAGAAGGCTATATTAGAGAGGAGCGGGAGCAAATGAATGTGGTGTCTCCGCCGACAGCTGATTGGATGGATATGTGGAATGTTTTAAATGCTAGTGTAAACTCATTGCACAAAAGATTAGACAAGGCAGAAGCTTTGGGACAGTCAGGGTCTCAACCCATGCCTGATCCTATGTTGCAGGGACTGTCAGGGTCTCATAAGCGCCCACTATCCCAGTTTGTTGACACAGATACCGACACGGATTCTGACTCCAGTGTCGATTACGATGATGCAAAGTTACAGCCAAAATTGGCAAAATCCATTCGATTTATGATTATGGCAATAAAAGATGTTTTGCACATCACAGAGTAACCCCCTGTCGCTGACAAGAGGGTACATATGTACAAGGGAAAGAAGCCTGAGGTAACCTTTCCCCCCTCACGCGAGCTGAACGAGTTATGTGAAAAAGCTTGGAAATCTCCAGATAAAAGACTGCAGATTTCCAAAAGGATTCTTATGGCGTATCCTTTCCCATCAACGGATAGGTTACGATGGGAATCCTCCCCTAGGGTGGACAAAGCATTAACACGCTTATCCAAGAAGGTAGCCCTCCCGTCCCAGGATACGGCTACCCTCAAAGAGTGTGCTGACCGCAAACAGGAGATTACCCTGAAGTCCATTTATACACATTCAGGTACCTTACTCAGACCGGCAATTGCGTCGACCTGGGTGTGTAGTGCTGTAGCGGCATGGACAAATGCCTTATCTGAGGGGATGGATAGCCTAGACAAGGATACTATTTTATTGACCCTGGGGCATATAAGAGATGCTGTCCTATATATGTGTGTATGCAAACTACCGGTGGTGCTGCAGGGCCCACACCCTTTTACTTGTCTTGTAGAGCAGCTCTGAAGCTGTTACAGTGCCCAGCTGCTGCAAGAAATCAGCTTGAATGCTTCAGGGGCTTGGGCATGGCCAACATGAGCCCCACACCGAAGGAGGGTGGGGGTGTTTAATGCAAACTTGGGGTTATCCAAGCGCCGCAAAAGACCGCCATGCCCCGCATGCCACTTTTCTCTTTTCATATACAGATGAGGGTTCCAGCCAACTTTGGCCCACTGCTTGGATGACATCACCGAATGCAAATCCGTCTGCTGCAGACCTTCCCCCAGGAATGCTTGCAATAGTTGTTGCATATGGTTTAATGTCTGAGGGTGCTTCAGTATTAGGCAGCCTTCCGCCCTCCCATGTTCATCTGAAAAGATGTGGTCTCCCTGCAGTTGTTGTCCCCAGACGAGAGTTCCCTTGTGCTTCCTCAGTTAAATCTCCTTAACTTGACGAGGGTGTGCCCGAGCAGCCGCCCTCCCCAGCCCTTTCCCAACACATACTTATCTTGCATATGAGATCTCTTGATCATGAAGATAGTTCTCACAGGTTGAGGTTCATCCTGGCCCCGCTCCCCGCTGGAGAGCGCTGATGAGGACAGCAGCGGGGCTTCAGCAGCAGGGTGAGTATGTGTGGCCAGAGACCTCCCTTCCCATGTGCAGGCCTGCAGAGTGTGCCGCGCAGGATGGGGCATGTGACACTCTCCCTCCCTGGGGCTCTTCCAGATGTAGCTCCTCAGCAGTATTTTTCCCGGGCTGCGCGGCGCTCTCCCTGACTGGCATCCGCCCTGGAACACTGCCTTCCTCAACGCAACATCAGCAGGGGGCCCGGGCCTCATCACCATCCCAGGTCTTTCTCATGTATGTATCATATGTGTGTGTGATATATGTATGAATCATATATGTTTGTGATATATTATAAGGCGCACGGTCGTGCCCTTATATTAAGGCTGAATCGAACAAACGGAATTCTCCCATAGGGAACTTCTGAGATGGGGGCATGGTGTTTGAGGGGCTACACCTCAAAACTGATTGGACGTACTGAGCTGAAATTTGGCATGGGCGTGTAGAATCGTCACCCGGTGCTGCATGCCAAATTTCAGGGCAAAATAATAAAAAATGAGGAATTGGGAGTAACCTAAAGTTCCAACTGTCAGTTTTTTTCTGTGACTTCCTTTGTGGCTTTTTGACACCGTTTTCCTATAGAGTGAATTAGATATTTTTTGGGAAGGCATAACTCCGGATAGAGGACGAATTAAGACTTGGGGTTTGTTTTACTAGATAGAGTATGCCCCAGTGTAGTGCCTTTTGGGGTTGTGGTTTTTCAGAAAGTTATAGGGTTTTTTTAATTAAGAGGAAATATGCCCCATTATAGAGATAGGGCTTTTCAATTTGTTGCGGCTGCGCAGTGGCCGCCAGGAGAGCGAGAGTGAGTGAGGGAAGGGGTCTCGTGCAGGCTGAGGTTATAAAAGTAGCTGCTGGCGGCGGGAAGAGAGCCAGCGGTTCCTGGGTGTGTGCACCTGCGGTCCCTTACAGACTGCAGCGACCCATTAGGACTGTGGAGGAGAGGGGTAGCGGCATAGCAGCCGCAGGCTTACCGAAAGTGCTCACTACTGAGCAATATGGTCCCCTTTACCCGAAGTGGGAGCCGCAGCGGGAGGAATAGCTGGAGCTGCGCCGCAGGAGAAAGTCAGAGGACATCCAGAAGAGACATCCGGTGCAGCGCTGACTCCTGACTGACAGCGCTTGCCTACTGAGCGGTGTGGTACCCCCACACCTGAAGCGAGTGCGGGAGCGGCAGCCGGAGAAGACAGCTGTGCTGCACGGAAGAAGTCAGGCAGCAGCGGCAGCACCAGCGGGCTGAGGTGGGGAGGATCAGTATGGTCCCTTACGTGCGGCTCACATTCAGATCCATCCGGCTCCCTTCCCCTCCTCCCCTGCACCCTTAGCAGCCTGCCCCACCATGTATTCCATCCTGGGGAGGGGGGGGAGACTGGCAACAGTAGCAGTGGCATCGGAGCATAGATACATACTCTGCGGTAGTTACCGGCAGCGGGACGTGCGGCTCATGTTCAGATCCCTCCGGCTCCCTCCCCCCCTGCAACTTAGCAGCCTGCCCCCACATCTCATTCACCCACCGCCGCAGACTCCTCCCCCACACGGTTATTATAATAAGGCCACCCCCCTACGCCCTTCCCTCCCTGCTGTGTGTCCAGCCACCCCCCCCCTCACCTGCTGTGTGTCCGGCCTACCCCCCCCCCCCTCACCTGCTGTGTGTCCGGCCCTACCCCCCCCCCTCACCTGCTGTGTGTCCAGCCACCCCCCCCCTCACCTGCTGTGTGTCCGGCCTACCCCCCCCTCCCTGCTGTGTGTCCGTCCACCCCCCCCTCACCTGCTGTGTGTCCGGCCAACCCCCCCCCCTCACCTGCTGTGTGTCCGGCCTACCCCCCCCCTCACCTGCTGTGTGTCCGGCCTACCCCCCCCCCCCTCACCTGCTGTGTGTCCGGCCTACCCCCCCCCTCACCTGCTGTGTGTCCAGCCCCCCCCCCCTCACCTGCTGTGTGTCCAGCCCCCCCCCTCCTCCTCTGCTGTGTGTCCGGCCTACCCCCACCCCCCTCCCTGCTGTTTGTCCGGCCACCCTCCCCTCCCCTGCTGTGTGTCCGGCCACCCTCCCCTGCTGTGTGTCCGGCCACCCTCCCCTCCCCTGCTGTGTGTCCGGCCACCCTCCCCTCCCCTGCTGTGTGTCCGGCCTACCCCCTCCCCTGCTGCGTGTCCAGCCTACCCCCTCCCCTGCTGCGTGTTTAGCCTACCCCCCCCCTCCCCTGCTGCGTGTCCAGCCTACCCCCCCTCCCCTGCTGCGTGTCCAGCCTACCCCCCCCCCTCCCCTGCTGCGTGTCCAGCCTACCCCCCCCTCCCCTGCTGCGTGTCCAGCCTACCCCCCCCTGCTGTGTGTCCAGCCCCCCCCTCACCTGCTGTGTGTCCAGCCCCCCCCCCCCTCACCTGCTGTGTGTCCAGCCCCCCCCCCTCACCTGCTGTGTGTCCAGCCCCCCCCCCTCACCTGCTGTGTGTCCAGCCCCCCCCTCACCTGCTGTGTGTCCAGCCCCCCCCCCTCACCTGCTGTGTGTCCACCCCCCCCCCTCACCTGCTGTGTGTCCAGCCCCCCCCCTCACCTGCTGTGTGTCCAGCCCCCCCCCCTCACCTGCTGTGTGTCCAGCCCCCCCCCCCCTCACCTGCTGTGTGTCCAGCCCCCCCCCCTCACCTGCTGTGTGTCCAGCCCCCCCCCTCACCTGCTGTGTGTCCAGCCCCCCCCTCACCAGCTGTGTGTCCAGCCCCCCCCCTCACCTGCTGTGTGTCCAGCCCCCCCCTCACCTGCTGTGTGTCCAGCCCCCCCCCTCACCTGCTGTGTGTCCAGCCCCCCCCCCTCACCTGCTGTGTGTCCAGCCCCCCCCCCTCACCTGCTGTGTGTCCAGCCCCCCCCTCACCTGCTGTGTGTCCGGCCTACCCCCCCCCCTGCTGTTTGTCCGGCCACCCTCCCCTCCCCTGCTGTGTGTCCAGCCACCCCCCCCCCTCACCTGCTGTGTGTCCGGCCTACCCTCCCCCCTGCTGTTTGTCTGGCCACCATCCCCTCCCCTCCCCTGCTGTGTGTTCGGCAACTCCCCCCTCTTCCCGCTGTGTTCGGCCACCCCCTACCCCCTCCCCTCCCTGCCGTGTGTCCGGTCACCCTCCCCTCTCTGCTGTGTGTCCAGCCACCCCCCCCCCTCTCTGCTGTGTGTCCGGCCACCCCCCCCAGACACGCAGCGCCTGACACACACAGACATGCAACGCCTGACATACGCATATGCAGCGCCTGACACACACGCACACACACACACACACAGCACCTGACACACACGCACACACACAGCACCTGACACACACACACACAGCACCTGACACTCACACGGACCTGACACACGCGCACACACTCACACGCAGCACCTGACACACACGCAGCACCAGACACACGCACACACAGATGCAGCACCTGACACTCACACGGACCTGACACACACGCACACACTCACACGCGGCGCCTGACGCACACGCGGCGCCTGACGCACACGCGGCGCCTGACGCACACGCGGCGCCTGACACACACGCACAGGCAGCGCTTGACACACACGCACAGGCAGCGCCTGACACACACGCACACGCAGCGCCTGACACACACAGACACGCAGCGCCTGACACACACAGACACGCAGCGCCTGACACACACAGACACGCAGCGCCTGACACACACAGACACGCAGCGCCTGACACACACAGACACGCAGCGCCTGACGCACAGGCAGCGCATTACAAACACGCACACGCACACGCAGCGCCTGACACACACACGCACCTGACACACACACGCACCTGACACTCACATGCACCTGACACACGCACTCACACGCAGCACCTGACATACTCACACGCAGCACCTGACACACACGCAGACACGCAGCACCTGACACACACACACGCAGCACCTGACACACACACGCAGCGCCTGACACACACGCAGACACGCAGCGCCTGACACACGCAGACACGCAGCGCCTGACACACGCAGACACGCAGCGCCTGACAGACACGCAGACACGCAGCGCCTGACAGACACGCAGCGCCTGACAGACACGCAGCGCCTGACAGACACGCAGCGCCTGACAGACACGCAGACACGCAGCGCCTGACAGACACGCAGACACGCAACGCCTGACACACGCATACGCATATGCAGCGCCTGACACACACGCACACACACACAGCACCTGACACACACGCACACACACAGCACCTGACACACACACACACAGCACCTGACACTCACACGGACCTGACACACGCGCACACACTCACACGCAGCACCTGACACACACGCAGCACCTGACACACGCACACACAGATGCAGCACCTGACACTCACACGGACCTGACACACACGCACACACTCACACGCGGCGCCTGACGCACACGCGGCGCCTGACGCACACGCACAGGCAGCGCTTGACACACACGCACAGGCAGCGCCTGACACACACGCACACGCAGCGCCTGACACACACAGACACGCAGCGCCTGACACACACAGACACGCAGCGCCTGACACACACAGACACGCAGCGCCTGACACACACAGACACGCAGCGCCTGACACACACAGACACGCAGCGCCTGACGCACAGGCAGCGCCTGACAAACACGCACACGCAGCGCCTGGCACATGCAGCGCCTGACACACGCACACGCAGCGTCTGACACACACACGCACCTGACACACACACGCACCTGACACTCACATGCACCTGACACACGCACTCACACGCAGCACCTGACATACTCACACGCAGCACCTGACACACACGCAGACACGCAGCACCTGACACACACACACGCAGCACCTGACACACACACGCAGCGCCTGACACACACGCAGACACGCAGCGCCTGACACACGCAGACACGCAGCGCCTGACACACGCAGACACGCAGCGCCTGACAGACACGCAGACACGCAGCGCCTGACAGACACGCAGCGCCTGACAGACACGCAGCGCCTGACAGACACGCAGACACGCAGCGCCTGACAGACACGCAGACACGCAGCGCCTGACAGACACGCAGCGCCTGACAGACACGCAGCGCCTGACAGACACGCAGCGCCTGACAGACACGCAGCGCCTGACACACACGCAGACACGCAGCGCCTGACACACACGCAGACACGCAGCGCCTGACACACACGCAGGCACGCAGCGCCTGACAGACACGCAGACACGCAGCACCTGACAGACACGCAGCACCTGACAGACACACACACACACAGCACCTGACACAGATATGCAGCGCCTGACACACACACGCAGACATACAGCGCCTGACACACACGCAGACATGCAGCACCTGACACACATGCAGCACCTGACAGACACACACACCCACACACACACACACAGACATGCAGCGCCTGACACACACACACACACACACACACACACCCACACACACACACATGCATCACCTGACACACCCACACACACAGACATGCAGCACCTGACACACACACACACACATACAGACATGCAGCGCCTGACACACACACACACACACACACACATACAGACATGCAGCACCTGACACACACACACACACATACAAACATGCAGCACCTGACACACACACACACACACACACACACGCAGCACCTGACACACATATATACATGTGGCATTTAACGCACACACGCACAGCACCTGACACACAATCATATACACTCAGAGCACCTAACACACACATACACTCGCAGCACCTCACACACACTCGTATACACACGCAGCACCTGCCACTCACACATATATACACATGCAGCACCTGCCACTCCCACATACATGAACAGCACCTGACACACACATACACGCGCAGCACCTGACAGTCACACACATACAGATGCGACAGCTGACACAAACACGCTCAACACCTGACACCCACGTGGCAGCTGACGCATACAAATGCAGCACCTGAAATACACACATATACACGTGCAGCACCTGAGACACACACATACACGTACAGCACCTGAGACACACACACACACACATGCATGTACACGCGCGGCTCCAGGCACACACATACGTACGTACACACGCGGCACTTGACACACACGTACACGTGCGGCACCTGACACACACACACACAAACACACACGTACGTACGTACGTACGTACGTACGTACACGTGTGGCACCTGACACACACACGTATGCACACGTGTGGCTCCTGACACACACGCGCGTTGCTCCTGACACACACACATGTACGTACACGCTCGGCTCCTGACACACACACGTATGTATACGCGCGGCACCTGACACCTACACGCATGTACGTATACACCCGGCTCCTGACACCCTCACGCATGTACACGCGTGGCTCCTGGCACACACACACACACACACGTACACGTGCGGCACCTGACACATACACGCGTGTACGTACACACATGCACAGCACCTGACATACACACATGTAGGTACGCGCCACCTAACACACGCACGACACCTGACACACACGTAAATACGTACGTACGTACGTACGTACGTACGCGCACGGCACCTGACACACACGTACATACTAGTGATGAGTGGGTTCGGTTCGTCGGAATCCGGACCCCCCGAACTTCACCCATTTTACATGGGTCCGAGGCAGGTTCGAACCTTCCCGCCTTGCTCGGCTAACCCGAGCGCGCCCGAACGTCATCATCCCGCTGTCGGATTCCCGCGAGATTAGGATGTCTGCATTCGTGGAAAGGGGTCCCATGTGTAAACATGGGACCCCTTTCAGTCCGTCTGGTCCGGGTGTTCGGTTTGTTGTTTTGCCAAGTACGTGGATTTAATCTGGAACCTGGATCAGGTGAGTATAATTATCTTTTATTTTCAGGTACCCGTGGATTCTACTTGGAGAAGAGGACCGACTGCTTCGTGTCAACATAGGTAAGTATGTGTGTGTCGGCAGGTGTGAAATAAAGTTATACTTTCACGGTGTCTGTGTCCTGTTTTTATTTGGGTATTTTTTCCCCAGTAGAACTACAGGTACCAGCGGGCCCGTTTTTCTCCCGCATGCTGGTACTTGTGGTTCTCAAAGTACCAGCTTGCGGGGGAGGCTTGCTGGGACTTGTAGTACTACTGGAAAAAACAATATTCTTTCAATTTTCTCAAGGCTATCAGCCTCCCATCCGCAGCCCTTGGATGGGGGGGACAGCCTCGGGCTTCACCCCTGGCCCTTGGGTGGCTGGGGGGGGGACCCCTTGATTGAAGGGGTCCCCACTCCCCCAGGGTACCCCGGCCAGGGGTGACTAGTTGGATATTTAATGCCACGGCCGCAGGGCACTGTATAAAAGTGACCCCCGGCTGTGGCATTATCTGTCCAGCTAGTGGAGCCCGATGCTGGTGTAAAAATAATGGGGGACCCTACTCTTTGTCCCCCGTATTTTTTGCACCAGCACCAGGCGCAGAGCCCGGAGCTGGTTTTTTAAAAATACGGGGGATCCCCTGTCCGTTTTTCCCCCGGTTTTTTAGAACCAGGACCGGCTCGAAGAGCCCGAGGCTGGTTATGCTTTGGAGGGGGGACCCCACGCAATTTTTCTTTTCCGGGTTTTTCACATTCCATTTAAAAAAAATAATAATAATAATAATCTTTTAAAAAATATATAAATAATACTTGTGCCTCCAAAAAAGACAAACCAAGTACCTAATCCCTTCTAATATAAATAGATATGCTATTACCCCAAAAAAAACATGTTTTAAATTTTTTTTATTAGATTCCGCCTGCAAAGTGTGGCGGATTGAAAATGACGAATTTACTTTTTAAAAGCACTGTTGTCGAATTGACAAACTTCAATTGAATATACTTTTGTTGAATTGCCGCATTTGTACCATTGCAGAAAAGTCGAATTTGTCAAATGTCGAATTTTAAAAAGTCGAATTTTGAAAGGATGCAAGAATAGGCCCCGCCCCCTTCACATCAGCCGTCCCCTTCTACCCCTGTACCTTGCTCTCTCCTGTCTGTGCTCTCTCCCGTCTGTAGGACTAGGCCCCGCCCCCTTCTTACCCTCCAGTGACTGCTCTCTCTCACCCATGTAGTAGATAACATATTTATAAGTTGTTATATATTGGAATTCCTCAATATGCTGCCACTTGGCAAAGGAGATGATATTGTGCAAAATAACCGCTCCACACTGGAGCCTTACGTGTAGCTTGCACCAGTTGTTATATGGGGGACCCCTACATCTTTTGTCCCACGTATTTTTGGAACCTGGACCGTTCTAAGAGCCCGGTGCTGGTTGTCTAAATACGGGGAACCCCTGTCCAATTTTTCCCCCAGTATTTAAATAACCAGGACCGGCTCAAAGAGCCCGAGGCTGGTTATACTAAGGAGGGGGAACCTCACGCATTTTTTTTAACCCATTCAGACCCTTCTCCTTTAAGTTAATGGAAGCCCTGGACAACAAAATTGCATTCATGTCCTCCTCCCTCACCCTTCCCAGTCCCAAACACTCATTTTTTTTTCTTTAAAAATGTATAATATATAACAAGAACAATGAGCAGGCAGGCAGCGGGCATTGGCGGCATCGGACTGAGATAGAAATTAGTGGTGGAGGGCTGGGTCAGTTGATTGTGGGAGAGTTTGTAAGCCATTGGCGGTGGCAGCGGGTATCGGCTCAGAGGCAGTAGCGGGCATTGGCTAAGGGTCATCGGCAGGATTCGGCGGAAATTATGGCTGTAGTGCCTCACTAGCCACTGACCTCACCGCACGCCACTGTGGGACAGATGTAACATGCAGAGAGAGGTAGATTTGGGAGGGGGAATGTCCTAGCATAACTGTTAATTGCAGTGTAATACTGTAATTCAGCTGTGCAGCATTTGTGGCTAAATGTCAAAGAAGACAGTATTTACCCTGCATGCAAAACAATAAATGTATTTGAACATACCTCCCAACTATACCAATTTTTGCAGGACAGTCACTTTTTTTGGGAATGTCCAGCTAACCCAAACAACCCCCCCCCCCTGTGGGGGCCGCAGTGTCCCATAGTCATGGGGAAGGGGGGGGTGGAAGGCTCCCTGTAGCTTATGGTGTAGGGTACCTGGCCTTCTTTGATGTAATCAGAGTTAGATTTGATTCAGTGATTTTATAAAAACAGATAGGAAGCACAATTTAGCAGTGGGTTGCAGAGAAAAAGAAATATGCTGGCAAAAAAAATCCAATTGAGTGATTAAACAGCTCTTCATTTTCTGGCTTTATTTTTATGCTAACAAATTTGTTCTCTGAAAAGTGTCCACAAAGCCAAGTCTCTGATTAACACCTTTGTAGGGATGGTTTTTCACCTATTACTAAATTAAACTTGCTTCATTGGAAAGGCAGCAAGATGCATCCTCATTTCAATTTCTACTGAAATAATACAGGTTGACACCAGGAAACATTAACGCCACTGCATCCTTGCTGCTTTCTCATGTGGAAGTTTGTTTAATGTGAAAACAAGGTGATATCTAATTAGCACACAGGTAAGGAATTAAGAAAATCTTTATTTAATGGTGAAGATGTTTCTCACAAAATTGTTGCCCCAATGCATCATTGAAATTCAAGCTGGAAAGATGATTTTAATATATCACTTGTACATTTTGTATTGCTCTTCTGGTGACAATGTAGTTTGTTTTTGTCAATTACCATTTTAATAATAGGGTAAAGAAAATTAAGTGGATTTTTGAAAGAAAACAATACTGTCAATATACTATTAAAACAAATTAAGATGGTAAAAGTTATTGTACTTTAAGTAAAAATAAAAGAGCTAAAATATCAATCCCAGTTTTGGATTACTTTAATAAAAAAAAAATGCATATAGCAGAGGATAGTTTCAATCTGCCTACCTCTGGGTTATGGGCCCAGCATGCTTCCATTGCAGTACTCTGCTGCACATGTAAGTGCAAGAGATCCTGAAGCACTCACTCATCATGGGAAAGTACCAATGTGTTTCTTCGTTGGTTGTTGGAAGAAACATCTTACAAAAACTCTCCAGATTATTGACTTTTTAAAGTTTTTCTAGGAAACGTTTTAGATGAATGCTTATTAGCCTTTGTCAGTATGGACTTTTGCAAAGTGTCTCTGTGGCGCAATCAGTTAGTGTGCACGGCTATTAGCTAAAAGGTTGGTGGTTCAATCCCACCCAGGGACGTAATTGACCTTGTTATCAGATTTTGGTGATCTTTAAGTAGACAAGTCAAAATTTCAAACCCCCTGTTATGGTGTAGGGTACCTGGCCTTCTCTGATGTAATCAGAGTTAGATTTGATTCAGTGATTTTATAAAAACAGCTAGGAAGCACAATTTAGCAGTGGGTTGCAGAGAAAAAGAAATATGCTGGCAAAAAAAAATCCAATTGAGTGATTAAACAGCTCTTAATTTTCTTGCTTTATTTTTATGCTAACAAATTTGTTCTCTGAAAAGTGTCCACAAAGCCAAGTCTCTGATTAACACCTTTGTAAGGATGGTTTTTCACCTATTACTAAATTAAACTTGCTTCATTGGAAAGGCAGCAAGATGCATCCTCATTTCAATGTCTACTGAAATAATACAGGTTGACACCAGGAAACATTAACGCCACTGCATCCTTGCTGCTTTCTCATGTGGAAGTATGTTTAATGTGAAAACAAGGTGATATCTAATTAGCACACAGGTAAGGAATTAAGAAAATCTTTATTTAAGGGTGAAAATGTTTCTCACAAAATCGTTGCCCCAATGCATCATTGAAATTCAAGCTGGAAAGATGATTTTAATATATCACTTGTACATTTTGTATTGCTCTTCTGGTGACAATGTAGTTTGTTTTTGTCAATTACCATTTTAATAATAGGGTAAAGAAAATTAAGTGGATTTTTGAAAGAAAACAATACTGTCAATATACTATTAAAACAAATTAAGATGGTAAAAGTTATTGTACTTTAAGTAAAAATAAAAGAGCTAAAATATCAATCCCAGTTTTGGATTACTTTAATTAAAAAAAATGCATATAGCAGAGGATAGTTTCAATCTGCCTACCTCTGGGTTATAAGCCCAGCATGCTTCCATTGCAGTACTCTGCTGTACATGTTAGTGCAAGAGATCCTGAAGCACTCACTCATCATGGGAAAGTACCAATGTGTTTCTTCGTTGGTTGATCTAAGAAACATCTTACAAAAACTCTCCAGATTATTGACTTTTTAAAGTTTTTCTAGGAAACGTTCTAGATGAATGCTTATTAGCCTTTGTCAGTATGCATTTTTGCAAAGTGTCTCTGTGGTGCAATCAGTTAGTGTGTTTGGCTACTAACCAAAAGGTTGGTGGTTCAATCCCACCCAGGGATGTAATTGACCTTGTGGTCAGGTTTTGGTGATCTTTAAGTAGACAAGTCAAAATTTCAAACCCCCTCTTATGATGTAGGGTACCTGGCCTTCTCTGATGTAACCAGAGTTAGTTTTGATTAAGTGATTTTATAAAAAACAGCTAGGAAGCACAATTTAGCAGTGGGTTGCAGAGAAAAAAAAATATGCTGGCAGAAAAATCCAATTGAGTGATTGAACAGCTCTTCATTTTCTGGCTTTATTTTAATGCTAACAAATTTGTTCTCTGAAAAGTGTCCACAAAGCCAAGTCTCTGATGAACACCTTTGTAGGGATGGTTTTTCACCTATTACTAAATTAAACTTGCTTCATTGGAAAGGCAGCAAGATGCATCCTCATTTCAATGTCTACTGAAATAATACGGGTTGACACCAGGAAACATTAACGCCAATGCATCCTTCCTGCTTTCTCATGTGGAAGTCTGTTTAATGTGAAAACAAGGTGATATCTAAGTGGCACACAGGTAAGGAATTAAGAAAATCTTTATTTAATGGTGAAGATGTTTCTCACAAAATTGTTGCCCCAATGCATCATTGAAATTCAAGCTGGAAAGATGATTTTAATATATCACTTGTACATTTTGTATTGCTCTTCTGGTGACAATGTAGTTTGTTTTTGTCAATTACCATTTTAATAATAGGGTAAAGAAAATTAAGTGGATTTTTGAAAGAAAACAATACTGTCAATATACTATTAAAACAAATTAAGATGGTAAAAGTTATTGTACTTTAAGTAAAAATAAAAGAGCTAAAATATCAATCCCAGTTTTGGATTACTTTAATTAAAAAAAATGCATATAGCAGAGGATAGTTTCAATCTGCCTACCTCTGGGTTATGGGCCCAGCATGCTTCCATTGCAGTACTCTGCTGCACATGTAAGTGCAAGAGATCCTGAAGCACTCACTCATCATGGGAAAGTACCAATGTGTTTCTTCGTTGGTTGTTGGAAGAAACATCTTACAAAAACTCTCCAGATTATTGACTTTTTAAAGTTTTTCTAGGAAACGTTTTAGATGAATGCTTATTAGCCTTTGTCAGGATGGACTTTTGCAAAGTGTCTCTGTGGCGCAATCAGTTAGTGTGCACGGCTATTAGCTAAAAGGTTGGTGGTTCAATCCCACCCAGGGACGTAATTGACCTTGTTATCAGATTTTGGTGATCTTTAAGTAGACAAGTCAAAATTTCAAACCCCCTGTTATGGTGTAGGGTACCTGGCCTTCTCTGATGTAATCAGAGTTAGATTTGAATCAGTGATTTTATAAAAACAGCTAGGAAGCACAATTTAGCAGTGGGTTGCAGAGAAAAAGAAATATGCTGGCAAAAAAAATCAAATTGAGTGATTAAACAGCTCTTAATTTTCTGGCTTTATTTTTATGCTAACAAATTTGTTCTCTGAAAAGTGTCCACAAAGCCAAGTCTCTGATTAACACCTTTGTAAGGATGGTTTTTCACCTATTACTAAATTAAACTTGCTTCATTGGAAAGGCAGCAAGATGCATCCTCATTTCAATGTCTACTGAAATAATACAGGTTGACACCAGGAAACATTAACACCACTGTATCCTTGCTGCTTTCTCATGTGGAAGTCTGTTTAATGTGAAAACAAGGTGATATCTAATTAGCACACAGGTAAGGAATTAAGAAAATCTTTATTTAAGGGTGAAGATGTTTCTCACAAAATCGTTGCCCCAATGCATCATTGAAATTCAAGCTGGAAAGATGATTTTAATATATCACTTGTACATTTTGTATTGCTCTTCTGGTGACAATGTAGTTTGTTTTTGTCAATTACCATTTTAATAATAGGGTAAAAAAAATTAAGTGGATTTTTGAAAGAAAACAATACTGTCAATATACTATTAAAACAAATTAAAATGGTAAAAGTTATTGTACTTTAAGTAAACATAAAAGAGCTAACATATCAATCCCAGTTTTGGATTACTTTAATTAACAAAAAAAATGCATATAGCAGAGGATAGTTTCAATCTGCCTACCTCTGGGTAATGGGCCCAGCATGCTTCCATTGCAGTACTCTGCTGCACATGTAAGTGCAAGAGATCCTGAAGCACTCACTCATCATGGGAAAGTACCAATGTGTTTCTTCATTGGTTAATGGAAGAAACATCTTACAAAAACTCTCCAGATTATTGACTTTTTAAAGTTTTTCTAGGAAACGTTCTAGATATATGCTTATTAGACTTTGTCAGTATGTACTTTTTGCAAAGTGTCTCTGTGGCGCAATCGGTTAGTGTGTCCGGCTACTAACCAAAAGGTTGGTGGTTCAATCCCACCCAGGGACGTAATTGACCTTGTTATCAGATTTTGGTGATCTTTAAGTAGACAAGTCAAAATTTCAAACCCCCTGTTATGGTGTAGGGTACCTGGCCTTCTCTGATGTAATCAGAGTTAGATTTGATTCAGTGATTTTATAAAAACAGCTAGGAAGCACAATTTAGCAGTGGGTTGCAGAGAAAAAGAAATATGCTGGCAAAAAAAATCCAATTGAGTGATTAAACAGCTCTTCATTTTCTGGCTTTATTTTTATGCTAACAAATTTGTTCTCTGAAAAGTGTCCACAAAGCCAAGTCTCTGATTAACACCTTTGTAGGGATGGTTTTTCACCTATTACTAAATTAAACTTGCTTCATTGGAAAGGCAGCAAGATGCATCCTCATTTCAATGTCTACTGAAATAATACAGGTTGACACCAGGAAACATTAACACCACTGTATCCTTGCTGCTTTCTCATGTGGAAGTCTGTTTAATGTGAAAACAAGGTGATATCTAATTAGCACACAGGTAAGGAATTAAGAAAATCTTTATTTAAGGGTGAAGATGTTTCTCACAAAATCGTTGCCCCAATGCATCATTGAAATTCAAGCTGGAAAGATGATTTTAATATATCACTTGTACATTTTGTATTGCTCTTCTGGTGACAATGTAGTTTGTTTTTGTCAATTACCATTTTAATAATAGGGTAAAGAAAATTAAGTGGATTTTTGAAAGAAAACAATACTGTCAATATACTATTAAAACAAATTAAAATGGTAAAAGTTATTGTACTTTAAGTAAACATAAAAGAGCTAACATATCAATCCCAGTTTTGATTACTTAAATTAACAAAAAAAAATGCATATAGCAGAGGATAGTTTCAATCTGCATATCGCTGGGTTATGGGCCCAGCATGCTTCCATTGCTGTACTCTGCTGCACATGTAAGTGCAAGAGATCCTGAAGCACTCACTCATCATGGGAAAGTACCAATGTGTTTCTTCGTTGGTTGATGGAAGAAACATCTTACAAAAACTCTCCAGATTATTGACTTTTTAAAGTTTTTCTAGGAAACGTTTTAGATGAATGCTTATTAGCCTTTGTCAGTATGGACTTTTGCAAAGTGTCTCTGTGGCGCAATCAGTTAGTGTGCACGGCTATTAACCAAAAGGTTGGTGGTTCAATCCCACCCAGGGACGTAATTGACCTTGTTATCAGATTTTGGTGATCTTTAAGTAGACAAGTCAAAATTTCAAAACCCCTGTTCTGGTGTAGGGTACCTGGCCTTCTCTGATGTAATCAGAGTTAGATTTGATTCAGTGATTTTATAAAAACAGCTAGGAAGCACAATTTAGCAGTGGGTTGCAGAGAAAAAGAAATATGCTGGCAAAAAAAAATCCAATTGAGTGATTAAACAGCTCTTCATTTTCTGGCTTTATTTTTATACTAACAAATTTGTTCTCTGAAAAGTGTCCACAAAGCCAAGTCTCTGATTAACACCTTTGTAGGGATGGTTTTTCACCTATTACTAAATTAAACTTGCTTCATTGGAAAGGCAGCAAGATGCATCCTCATTTCAATGTCTACTGAAATAATACAGGTTGACACCAGGAAACATTAACACCACTGCATCCTTGCTGCTTTCTCATGTAGAAGTCTGTTTAATGTGAAAACAAGGTGATATCTAATAAGCACACAGGTAAGGAATTAAGAAAATCTTTATTTAAGGGTGAAGATGTTTCTCACAAAATCGTTGCCCCAATGCATCATTGAAATTCAAGCTGGAAAGATGATTTTAATATATCACTTGTACATTTTGTATTGCTCTTCTGGTGACAATGTAGTTTGTTTTTGTCAATTACCATTTTAATAATAGGGTAAAGAAAATTAAGTGGATTTTTTAAAGAAAACTATACTGTCAATATACTATTAAAACAAATTAAAATGGTAAAAGTTTTTGTACTTTAAGTAAAAATAAAAGAGCAAAAATATCAATCCCAGTTTTGATTACTTAAATTAACAAAAAAACAATGCATATAGCAAAGGATAGTTTCAATCTGCCTACCTCTGGGTTATGGGCCCAGCATGCTTCCATTGCAGTACTCTGCTGCACATGTAAGTGCAAGAGATCCTGAAGCACTCACTCATCATGGGAAAGTACCAATGTGTTTCTTCGTTGGTTGATGGAAGAAACATCTTACAAAAACTCTCCAGATTATTGACTTTTTAAAGTTTTTCTAGGAAACGTTCTAGATGTATGCTTATTAGCCTTTGTCAGTATGTACTTTTTATAAAGTGTCTCTGTGGCGCAATCGGTTAGTGTGTCTGGCTACTAACCAAAAGGTTGGTGGCTTAATCCCACCCAGGGACGTAATTGACCTTGTTATCAGATTTTGGTGATCTTTAAGTAGACAAGTCAAAATTTCAAACCCCCTGTTATGGTGTAGGGTACCTGGCCTTCTCTGATGTAATCAGAGTTAGATTTGATTCAGTGATTTTATAAAAACAGATAGGAAGCACAATTTAGCAGTGGTTTGCAGAGAAAAAGAAATATGCTGGCAGAAAAATCCAATTGAGTGATTAAACAGCTCTTCATTTTCTGGCTTTATTTTTATGCTAACAAATTTGTTCTCTGAA
The DNA here is from genome assembly GCF_028390025.1 of Pseudophryne corroboree. Classification (NCBI taxonomy): domain Eukaryota; kingdom Metazoa; phylum Chordata; class Amphibia; order Anura; family Myobatrachidae; genus Pseudophryne; species Pseudophryne corroboree. Next base: position 458,025 of record NW_026970072.1, read on the forward strand.
AAGTGTCCACAAAGCCAAGTCTCTGATTAACACCTTTGTAGGGATGGTTTTTCACCTATTACTAAATTAAACTTGCTTCATTGGAAAGGCAGCAAGATGCATCTTCATTTCAATTTCTACTGAAATAATACAGGTTGACACCAGGAAACATTAACGCCACTGCATCCTTGCTGCTTTCTCATGTGGAAGTCTGTTTAATGTGAAAACAAGGTGATATCTAATTAGCACACAGGTAAGGAATTAAGAAAATCTTTATTTAAGGGTGAAGATGTTTCTCACAAAATCGTTGCCCCAATGCATCATTGAAATTCAAGCTGGAAAGATGATTTTAATATATCACGTGTACATTTTGTATTGCTCTTCTGGTGACAATGTAGTTTGTTTTTGTCAATTACCCTTTTAATAATAGGGTAAAGAAAATTAAGTGGATTTAAACAAATTAAAATGGTAAAAATTATTGTACTTCAAGTAAAAATAAAAGAGCAAAAATATCAATCCCAGTTTTGATTACTTAAATTAACAAAAAAAATGCATATAGCAAAGGATAGTTTCAATCTGCCTACCTCTGGGTTATGGGCCCTGTATGCTTCCATTGCAGTACTCTGCTGCACATGTAAGTGCAAGAGATCCTGAAGCACTCACTCATCATGGGAAAGTACCAATGTGTTTCTTTGTTGGTTGATGGAAGAAACATTTTACAAAAACTCTCCAGATTATTGACTTTTTAAAGTTTTTCTAGGAAACGTTCTAGATGTATGCTTATTAGCCTTTGTCAGTATGTACTTTTTGTGAAGTGTCTCTGTGGCGCAATCGGTTAGTGTGTCCGGCTACTAGCCAAAAGGTTGGTGGTTCAATCCCACCCAGGGACGTAATTGACCTTGTTATCAGATTTTGGTGATCTTTAAGTAGACAAGTCAAAATTTCAAACCCCCTGTTATGGTGTAGGGTACCTGGCCTTTTCTGATGTAATAAGAGTTAGATTTGATTCAGTGATTTAATAAAAACAGCTAGGAATCACAATTTAGCAGTGGGTTGCAGAGAAAAAGAAATATGCTGGCAGAAAAATCCAATTGAGTGATTAAACAGCTCTTCATTTTCTGGCTTTATTTTTATGCTAACAAATTTGTTCTCTGAAAAGTGTCCACAAAGCCAAGTCTCTGATTAACACTTTTGTAGGGATGGTTTTTCACCTATTACTAAATTAAACTTGCTTCATTGGAAAGGCAGCAAGATGCATCCTCATTTCAATTTCTACTGAAATAATACAGGTTGACACCAGGAAACATTAACGCCACTGCATCCTTGCTGCTTTCTCATGTGGAAGTCTGTTTAATGTGAAAACAAGGTGATATCTAATAAGCACACAGGTAAGGAATTAAGAAAATCTTTATTTAAGGGTGAAGATGTTTCTCACAAAATCGTTGCCCCAATGCATCATTGAAATTCAAGCTGGAAAGATGATTTTAATATATCACTTGTACATTTTGTATTGCTCTTCTGGTGACAATGTAGTTTGTTTTTGTCAATTACCATTTTAATAATAGGGTAAAGAAAATTAAGTGGATTTTTGAAAGAAAACAATACTGTCAATATACTATTAAAACAAATTAAAATGGTAAAAGTTATTGTACTTTAAGTAAACATAAAAGAGCTAACATATCAATCCCAGTTTTGATTACTTAAATTAACAAAAAAAAATGCATATAGCAGAGGATAGTTTCAATCTGCATATCGCTGGGTTATGGGCCCAGCATGCTTCCATTGCTGTACTCTGCTGCACATGTAAGTGCAAGAGATCCTGAAGCACTCACTCATCATGGGAAAGTACCAATGTGTTTCTTCGTTGGTTGATGGAAGAAACATCTTACAAAAACTCTCCAGATTATTGACTTTTTAAAGTTTTTCTAGGAAACGTTTTAGATGAATGCTTATTAGCCTTTGTCAGTATGGACTTTTGCAAAGTGTCTCTGTGGCGCAATCAGTTAGTGTGCACGGCTATTAACCAAAAGGTTGGTGGTTCAATCCCACCCAGGGACGTAATTGACCTTGTTATCAGATTTTGGTGATCTTTAAGTAGACAAGTCAAAATTTCAAAACCCCTGTTCTGGTGTAGGGTACCTGGCCTTCTCTGATGTAATCAGAGTTAGATTTGATTCAGTGATTTTATAAAAACAGCTAGGAAGCACAATTTAGCAGTGGGTTGCAGAGAAAAAGAAATATGCTGGCAAAAAAAAATCCAATTGAGTGATTAAACAGCTCTTCATTTTCTGGCTTTATTTTTATACTAACAAATTTGTTCTCTGAAAAGTGTCCACAAAGCCAAGTCTCTGATTAACACCTTTGTAGGGATGGTTTTTCACCTATTACTAAATTAAACTTGCTTCATTGGAAAGGCAGCAAGATGCATCCTCATTTCAATGTCTACTGAAATAATACAGGTTGACACCAGGAAACATTAACACCACTGCATCCTTGCTGCTTTCTCATGTAGAAGTCTGTTTAATGTGAAAACAAGGTGATATCTAATAAGCACACAGGTAAGGAATTAAGAAAATCTTTATTTAAGGGTGAAGATGTTTCTCACAAAATCGTTGCCCCAATGCATCATTGAAATTCAAGCTGGAAAGATGATTTTAATATATCACTTGTACATTTTGTATTGCTCTTCTGGTGACAATGTAGTTTGTTTTTGTCAATTACCCTTTTAATAATAGGGTAAAGAAAATTAAGTGGATTTAAACAAATTAAAATGGTAAAAATTATTGTACTTCAAGTAAAAATAAAAGAGCAAAAATATCAATCCCAGTTTTGATTACTTAAATTAACAAAAAAAATGCATATAGCAAAGGATAGTTTCAATCTGCCTACCGCTGGGTTATGGGCCCTGTATGCTTCCATTGCAGTACTCTGCTGCACATGTAAGTGCAAGAGATCCTGAAGCACTCACTCATCATGGGAAAGTACCAATGTGTTTCTTCGTTGGTTGATGGAAGAAACATTTTACAAAAACTCTCCAGATTATTGACTTTTTAAAGTTTTTCTAGGAAACGTTCTAGATGTATGCTTATTAGCCTTTGTCAGTATGTACTTTTCGTGAAGTGTCTCTGTGGCGCAATCGGTTAGTGTGTCCGGCTACTAACCAAAAGGTTGGTGGTTCAATCCCACCCAGGGACATAATTGACCTTGTTATCAGATTTTGGTGATCTTTAAGTAGACAAGTCAAAATTTCAAACCCCCTGTTATGGTGTAGGGTACCTGGCCTTTTCTGATGTAATCAGAGTTAGATTTGATTCAGTGATTTAATAAAAACAGCTAGGAAGCACAATTTAGCAGTGGGTTGCAGAGAAAAAGAAATATGCTGGCAAAAAAAATCCAATTGAGTGATTAAACAGCTCTTCATTTTCTGGCTTTATTTTTATGCTAACAAATTTGTTCTCTGAAAAGTGTCCACAAAGCCAAGTCTCTGATTAACACCTTTGTAGGGATGGTTTTTCACCTATTACTAAATTAAACGCTTCATTGGAAAGGCAGCAAGATGCATCCTCATTTCAATGTCTACTGAAATAATACAGGTTGACACCAGGAAACATTAACACCACTGCATCCTTGCTGCTTTCTCATGTGGAAGTCTGTTTAATGTGAAAACAAGGTGATATCTAATTAGCACACAGGTAAGGAATTAAGAAAATCTTTATTTAAGGGTGAAGATGTTTCTCACAAAATCGTTGCCCCAATGCATCATTGAAATTCAAGCTGGAAAGATGATTTTAATATATCACTTGTACATTTTGTATTGCTCTTCTGGTGACAATGTAGTTTGTTTTTGTCAATTACCATTTTAATAATAGGGTTAAGAAAATTAAGTGGATTTTTGAAAGAAAACAATACTGTCAATATACTATTAAAACAAATTAAAATGGTAAAAGTTATTGTACTTTAAGTGAAAATAAAAGAGCCAAAATATCAATCTCAGTTTTGGATTACTTTAATTAACAAAAAAAAAATGCATATAGCAGAGGATAGTTTCAATCTGCCTACCGCTGGGTTATGGGCCCAGCATGCTTCCATTGCTGTACTCTGCTGCACATGTAAGTGCAAGAGATCCTGAAGCACTCACTCATCATTGGAAAGTACCAATGTGTTTCTTCGTTGGTTGATGGAAGAAACATCTTACAAAAACTCTTCAGATTATTGACTTTTTAAAGTTTTTCTAGGAAACGTTTTAGATGAATGCTTATTAGCCTTTGTCAGTATGGACTTTTGCAAAGTGTCTCTGTGGCGCAATCATTTAGTGTGCACGGCGATTAACCAAAAGGTTGGTGGTTCAATCCCACAGAGGGACGTAATTGACCTTGTTATCAGATTTTGGTGATCTTTAAGTAGACAAGTCAAAATTTCAAATCCCCCTGTTCTGGTGTAGGGTACCTGGCCTTCTCTGATGTAATCAGAGTTAGATTTGATTCAGTGATTTTATAAAAGCAGCTAGGAAGCACAATTTAGCAGTGGGTTGCAGAGAAAAAGAAATATGCTGGCAAAAAAAATCAAATTGAGTGATTAAACAGCTCTTAATTTTCTGGCTTTATTTTTATGCTAACAAATTTGTTCTCTGAAAAGTGTCCACAAAGCCAAGTCTCTGATTAACACCTTTGTAAGGATGGTTTTTAACCTATTACTAAATTAAACTTGCTTCATTGGAAAGGCAGCAAGATGCATCCTCATTTCAATGTCTACTGAAATAATACAGGTTGACACCAGGAAACATTAACGCCACTGCATCCTTGCTGCTTTCTCATGTGGAAGTCTGTTTAATGTGAAAACAAGGTGATATCTAATTAGCACACAGGTAAGGAATTAAGAAAATCTTTATTTAAGGGTGAAAATGTTTCTCACAAAATCGTTGCCCCAATGCATCATTGAAATTCAAGCTGGAAAGATGATTTTAATATATCACTTGTACATTTTGTATTGCTCTTCTGGTGACAATGTAGTTTGTTTTTGTCAATTACCATTTTAATAATAGGGTAATGAAAATTAAGAGGATTTTTGAAAGAAAACAATACTGTCAATATACTATTAAAACAAATTAAAATGGTAAAAGTTATTGTACTGTAAGTAAAAATAAAAGAGCCAACATATCAATCCCAGTTTTGGATTACTTTAACAAAAAAAAATGCATATAGCAGAGGATAGTTTCAATCTGCCTACCTCTGGGTTATGTGCCCAGCATGCTTCCATTGCTGTACTCTGCTGCACATGTAAGTGTAATAGATCCTGAAGCACTCACTCATCATGGGAAAGTACCAATGTGTTTCTTCATTGGTTGATGGAAGAAACATCTTACAAAAACTCTCCAGATTATTGACTTTTTAAAGTTTTTCTAGGAAACGTTTTAGATGAATGCTTATTAGCCTTTGCCAGTATGTACTTTTGCAAAGTGTCTCTGTGGCGCAATCAGTTAGTGTGTATGGCTATTAACCAAAAGGTTGGTGGTTCAATCCCACCCAGGGACGTAATTGGCCTTGTTATCAGATTTTGGTGATCTTTAAGTAGACAAGTCAAAATTTCAAACCCTCTCTTATGGTGTAGGGTACCTGGCCTTCTCTGATGTAATCAGAGTTAGATTTGATTCAGTGATTTTATAAAAACAGCTAGGAAGCACAATTTAGCAGTGGGTTGCAGAGAAAAAGAAATATGCTGGCAAAAAAAATCCAATTGAGTGATTAAACAGCTCTTCATTTTCTGGCTTTATTTTTATGCTAACAAATTTGTTCTCTGAAAAGTGTCCACAAAGCCAAGTCTCTGATTAACACCTTTGTAAGGATGGTTTTTCACCTATTACTAAATTAAACTTGCTTCATTGGAAAGGCAGCAAGATGCATCCTCATTTCAATGTCTACTGAAATAATACAGGTTGACACCAGGAAACATTAACGCCACTGCATCCTTGCTGCTTTCTCATGTGGAAGTCTGTTTAATGTGAAAACAAGGTGATATCTAATTAGCACACAGGTAAGGAATTAAGAAAATCTTTATTTAAGGGTGAAAATGTTTCTCACAAAATCGTTGCCCCAATGCATCATTGAAATTCAAGCAGGAAAGATGATTTTAATATATCACTTGTACATTTTGTATTGCTCTTCTGGTGACAATGTAGTTTGTTTTTGTCAATTACCATTTTAATAATAGGGTAAAGAAAATTAAGTGGATTTTTAAAAGAAAACAATACTTTCAATATACTATTAAAACAAATTAAAATGGTAAAAGTTATTGTACTTTAATGAAAAATAAAAGAGCAAAAATATCAATCCCAGTTTTGGATTACTTTAACAAAAAAAATGCATATAGCAGAGGATAGTTTTAATCTGCCTACCTCTGGGTTATGGGCCCAGCATGCTTCCATTGCAGTACTCTGCTGCACATGTAAGTGCAAGAGATCCTGAAGCACTCACTCATCATGGGAAAGTACCAATGTGTTTCTTCGTTGGTTGATGGAAGAAACATCTTACAAAAACTCTCCAGATTATTGACTTTTTAAAGTTTTTCTAGGAAACGTTCCAGATGTATGCTTATTAGCCTTTGTCAGTATGTACTTTTTACAAAGTGTCTCTGTGGCGCAATCGGTTAGTGTGTCTGGCTACTAACCGAAAGGTTGGTGGTTCAATCCCACCCAGGGACGTAATTGACCTTGTTATCAGATTTTGGTGATCTTTAAGTAGACAAGTCAAAATTTCAAACCCCCCGTTATGGTGTAGGGTACCTGGCCTTCTCTGATGTAATCAGAGTTAGATTTGATTCAGTGATTTTATAAAAACAGATAGGAAGCACAATTTAGCAGTGGGTTGCAGAGAAAAAGAAATATGCTGGCAAAAAAAATCCAATTGAGTGATTAAACAGCTCTTCATTTTCCAGCTTTATTTTTATGCTAACAAATTTGTTCTCTGAAAAGTGTCCACAAAGCCAAGTCTCTGATTAACACCTTTGTAGGGATGGTTTTTCACCTATTACTAAATTAAACTTGCTTCATTGGAAAGGCAGCAAGATGCATCCTCATTTCAATGTCTACTGAAATAATACAGGTTGACACCAGGAAACATTAACGCCACTGCATCCTTGCTGCTTTCTCATGTAGAAGTCTGTTTAATGTGAAAACAAGGTGATATCTAATTAGCACACAGGTAAGGAATTAAGAAAATCTTTATTTAAGGGTGAAGATGTTTCTCACAAAATCGTTGCCCCAATGCATCATTGAAATTCAAGCTGGAAAGATGATTTTAATATATCACTTGTACATTTTGTATTGCTCTTCTGGTGACAATGTAGTTTGTTTTTGACAATTACCCTTTTAATAATAGGGTAAAGAAAATTAAGTGGATTTTTTAAAGAAAACTATACTGTCAATATACTATTAAAACAAATTAAAATGGTAAAAGTTATTGTACTTTAAGTAAAAATAAAAGAGCAAAAATATCAATCCCAGTTTTGATTACTTAAATTAACAAAAAAAATGCATATAGCAAAGGATAGTTTCAATCTGCCTACCTCTGGGTTATGGGCCCTGTATGCTTCCATTGCAGTACTCTGCTGCACATGTAAGTGCAAGAGATCCTGAAGCACTCACTCATCATGGGAAAGTACCAATGTGTTTCTTCATTGGTTGATGGAAGAAACATTTTACAAAAACTCTCCAGATTATTGACTTTTTAAAGTTTTTCTAGGAAACGTTCTAGATGTATGCTTATTAGACTTTGTCAGTATGGACTTTTTTCAAAGTGTCTCTGTGGCGCAATCGGTTAGTGTGTCCAGCTACTAACCAAAAGGTTGGTGGTTCAATCCCAACCAGGGACGTAATTGACATTGTTATCAGATTTTGGTGATCTTTAAGTAGACAAGTCAAAATTTCAAATCCCCTGTTATGGTGTAGGGTACCTGGCCTTCTCTGATGTAATCAGAGTTAGATTTGATTCAGTGATTTTATAAAAACAGCTAGGAAGCACAATTTAGCAGTGGGTTGCAGAGAAAAAGAAATATGCTGGCAAAAAAAATCCAATTGAGTGATTAAACAGCTCTTCATTTTCTGGCTTTATTTTTATGCTAACAAATTTGTTCTCTGAAAAGTGTCCACAAAGCCAAGTCTCTGATTAACACCTCTGTAGGGATGGTTTTTCACCTATTACTAAATTAAACTTGCTTCATTGGAAAGGCAGCAAGATGCATCCTCATTTCAATGTCTACTGAAATAATACAGGTTGACACCAGGAAACATTAACGCCACTGCATCCTTGCTGCTTTCTCATGTAGAAGTCTGTTTAATGTGAAAACAAGGTGATATCTAATTAGCACACAGGTTAGGAATTAAGAAAATCTTTATTTAAGGGTGAAGATGTTTCTCACAAAATTGTTGCCCCAATGCATCATTGAAATTCAAGCTGGAAAGATGATTTTAATATATCACTTGTACATTTTGTATTGCTCTTCTGGTGACAATGTAGTTTGTTTTTGTCAATTACCCTTTTAATAATAGGGTAAAGAAAATTAAGTGGATTTTTTTAAGGAAAACTATACTGTCAATATACTATTAAAACAAATTAAAATGGTAAAAGTTATTGTACTTTAAGTAAAAATAAAAGAGCAAAAATATCAATCCCAGTTTTGATTACTTAAATTAACAAAAAAAAATGCATATAGCAAAGGATAGTTTCAATCTGCCTACCTCTGGGTTATGGGCCCAGCATGCTTCCATTGCAGTACTCTGCTGCACATGTAAGTGCAAGAGATCCTGAAGCACTCACTCATCATGGGAAAGTACCAATGTGTTTCTTCGTTGGTTGATGGAAGAAACATCTTACAAAAACTCTCCAGATTATTGACTTTTTAAAGTTTTTCTAGGAAACGTTCCAGATGTATGCTTATTAGCCTTTGTCAGTATGTACTTTTTACAAAGTGTCTCTGTGGCGCAATCGGTTAGTGTGTCTGGCTACTAACCGAAAGGTTGGTGGTTCAATCCCACCCAGGGACGTAATTGACCTTGTTATCAGATTTTGGTGATCTTTAAGTAGACAAGTCAAAATTTCAAACCCCCCGTTATGGTGTAGGGTACCTGGCCTTCTCTGATGTAATCAGAGTTAGATTTGATTCAGTGATTTTATAAAAACAGATAGGAAGCACAATTTAGCAGTGGGTTGCAGAGAAAAAGAAATATGCTGGCAAAAAAAATCCAATTGAGTGATTAAACAGCTCTTCATTTTCCAGCTTTATTTTTATGCTAACAAATTTGTTCTCTGAAAAGTGTCCACAAAGCCAAGTCTCTGATTAACACCTTTGTAGGGATGGTTTTTCACCTATTACTAAATTAAACTTGCTTCATTGGAAAGGCAGCAAGATGCATCCTCATTTCAATGTCTACTGAAATAATACAGGTTGACACCAGGAAACATTAACGCCACTGCATCCTTGCTGCTTTCTCATGTAGAAGTCTGTTTAATGTGAAAACAAGGTGATATCTAATTAGCACACAGGTAAGGAATTAAGAAAATCTTTATTTAAGGGTGAAGATGTTTCTCACAAAATCGTTGCCCCAATGCATCATTGAAATTCAAGCTGGAAAGATGATTTTAATATATCACTTGTACATTTTGTATTGCTCTTCTGGTGACAATGTAGTTTGTTTTTGACAATTACCCTTTTAATAATAGGGTAAAGAAAATTAAGTGGATTTTTTAAAGAAAACTATACTGTCAATATACTATTAAAACAAATTAAAATGGTAAAAGTTATTGTACTTTAAGTAAAAATAAAAGAGCAAAAATATCAATCCCAGTTTTGATTACTTAAATTAACAAAAAAAATGCATATAGCAAAGGATAGTTTCAATCTGCCTACCTCTGGGTTATGGGCCCTGTATGCTTCCATTGCAGTACTCTGCTGCACATGTAAGTGCAAGAGATCCTGAAGCACTCACTCATCATGGGAAAGTACCAATGTGTTTCTTCATTGGTTGATGGAAGAAACATTTTACAAAAACTCTCCAGATTATTGACTTTTTAAAGTTTTTCTAGGAAACGTTCTAGATGTATGCTTATTAGACTTTGTCAGTATGGACTTTTTTCAAAGTGTCTCTGTGGCGCAATCGGTTAGTGTGTCCAGCTACTAACCAAAAGGTTGGTGGTTCAATCCCAACCAGGGACGTAATTGACATTGTTATCAGATTTTGGTGATCTTTAAGTAGACAAGTCAAAATTTCAAATCCCCTGTTATGGTGTAGGGTACCTGGCCTTCTCTGATGTAATCAGAGTTAGATTTGATTCAGTGATTTTATAAAAACAGCTAGGAAGCACAATTTAGCAGTGGGTTGCAGAGAAAAAGAAATATGCTGGCAAAAAAAATCCAATTGAGTGATTAAACAGCTCTTCATTTTCTGGCTTTATTTTTATGCTAACAAATTTGTTCTCTGAAAAGTGTCCACAAAGCCAAGTCTCTGATTAACACCTCTGTAGGGATGGTTTTTCACCTATTACTAAATTAAACTTGCTTCATTGGAAAGGCAGCAAGATGCATCCTCATTTCAATGTCTACTGAAATAATACAGGTTGACACCAGGAAACATTAACGCCACTGCATCCTTGCTGCTTTCTCATGTAGAAGTCTGTTTAATGTGAAAACAAGGTGATATCTAATTAGCACACAGGTTAGGAATTAAGAAAATCTTTATTTAAGGGTGAAGATGTTTCTCACAAAATTGTTGCCCCAATGCATCATTGAAATTCAAGCTGGAAAGATGATTTTAATATATCACTTGTACATTTTGTATTGCTCTTCTGGTGACAATGTAGTTTGTTTTTGTCAATTACCCTTTTAATAATAGGGTAAAGAAAATTAAGTGGATTTTTTTAAGGAAAACTATACTGTCAATATACTATTAAAACAAATTAAAATGGTAAAAGTTATTGTACTTTAAGTAAAAATAAAAGAGCAAAAATATCAATCCCAGTTTTGATTACTTAAATTAACAAAAAAAAAATGCATATAGCAAAGGATAGTTTCAATCTGCCTACCTCTGGGTTATGGGCCCAGCATGCTTCCATTGCAGTACTCTGCTGCACATGTAAGTGCAAGAGATCCTGAAGCACTCACTCATCATGGGAAAGTACCAATGTGTTTCTTCGTTGGTTGATGGAAGAAACATCTTACAAAAACTCTCCAGATTATTGACTTTTTAAAGTTTTTCTAGGAAACGTTCCAGATGTATGCTTATTAGCCTTTGTCAGTATGTACTTTTTACAAAGTGTCTCTGTGGCGCAATCGGTTAGTGTGTCTGGCTACTAACCGAAAGGTTGGTGGTTCAATCCCACCCAGGGACGTAATTGACCTTGTTATCAGATTTTGGTGATCTTTAAGTAGACAAGTCAAAATTTCAAACCCCCCGTTATGGTGTAGGGTACCTGGCCTTCTCTGATGTAATCAGAGTTAGATTTGATTCAGTGATTTTATAAAAACAGATAGGAAGCACAATTTAGCAGTGGGTTGCAGAGAAAAAGAAATATGCTGGCAAAAAAAATCCAATTGAGTGATTAAACAGCTCTTCATTTTCCAGCTTTATTTTTATGCTAACAAATTTGTTCTCTGAAAAGTGTCCACAAAGCCAAGTCTCTGATTAACACCTTTGTAGGGATGGTTTTTCACCTATTACTAAATTAAACTTGCTTCATTGGAAAGGCAGCAAGATGCATCCTCATTTCAATGTCTACTGAAATAATACAGGTTGACACCAGGAAACATTAACGCCACTGCATCCTTGCTGCTTTCTCATGTAGAAGTCTGTTTAATGTGAAAACAAGGTGATATCTAATTAGCACACAGGTAAGGAATTAAGAAAATCTTTATTTAAGGGTGAAGATGTTTCTCACAAAATCGTTGCCCCAATGCATCATTGAAATTCAAGCTGGAAAGATGATTTTAATATATCACTTGTACATTTTGTATTGCTCTTCTGGTGACAATGTAGTTTGTTTTTGACAATTACCCTTTTAATAATAGGGTAAAGAAAATTAAGTGGATTTTTTAAAGAAAACTATACTGTCAATATACTATTAAAACAAATTAAAATGGTAAAAGTTATTGTACTTTAAGTAAAAATAAAAGAGCAAAAATATCAATCCCAGTTTTGATTACTTAAATTAACAAAAAAAATGCATATAGCAAAGGATAGTTTCAATCTGCCTACCTCTGGGTTATGGGCCCTGTATGCTTCCATTGCAGTACTCTGCTGCACATGTAAGTGCAAGAGATCCTGAAGCACTCACTCATCATGGGAAAGTACCAATGTGTTTCTTCATTGGTTGATGGAAGAAACATTTTACAAAAACTCTCCAGATTATTGACTTTTTAAAGTTTTTCTAGGAAACGTTCTAGATGTATGCTTATTAGACTTTGTCAGTATGGACTTTTTTCAAAGTGTCTCTGTGGCGCAATCGGTTAGTGTGTCCAGCTACTAACCAAAAGGTTGGTGGTTCAATCCCAACCAGGGACGTAATTGACATTGTTATCAGATTTTGGTGATCTTTAAGTAGACAAGTCAAAATTTCAAATCCCCTGTTATGGTGTAGGGTACCTGGCCTTCTCTGATGTAATCAGAGTTAGATTTGATTCAGTGATTTTATAAAAACAGCTAGGAAGCACAATTTAGCAGTGGGTTGCAGAGAAAAAGAAATATGCTGGCAAAAAAAATCCAATTGAGTGATTAAACAGCTCTTCATTTTCTGGCTTTATTTTTATGCTAACAAATTTGTTCTCTGAAAAGTGTCCACAAAGCCAAGTCTCTGATTAACACCTCTGTAGGGATGGTTTTTCACCTATTACTAAATTAAACTTGCTTCATTGGAAAGGCAGCAAGATGCATCCTCATTTCAATGTCTACTGAAATAATACAGGTTGACACCAGGAAACATTAACGCCACTGCATCCTTGCTGCTTTCTCATGTAGAAGTCTGTTTAATGTGAAAACAAGGTGATATCTAATTAGCACACAGGTTAGGAATTAAGAAAATCTTTATTTAAGGGTGAAGATGTTTCTCACAAAATTGTTGCCCCAATGCATCATTGAAATTCAAGCTGGAAAGATGATTTTAATATATCACTTGTACATTTTGTATTGCTCTTCTGGTGACAATGTAGTTTGTTTTTGTCAATTACCCTTTTAATAATAGGGTAAAGAAAATTAAGTGGATTTTTTTAAGGAAAACTATACTGTCAATATACTATTAAAACAAATTAAAATGGTAAAAGTTATTGTACTTTAAGTAAAAATAAAAGAGCAAAAATATCAATCCCAGTTTTGATTACTTAAATTAACAAAAAAAAAATGCATATAGCAAAGGATAGTTTCAATCTGCCTACCTCTGGGTTATGGGCCCAGCATGCTTCCATTGCAGTACTCTGCTGCACATGTAAGTGCAAGAGATCCTGAAGCACTCACTCATCATGGGAAAGTACCAATGTGTTTCTTCGTTGGTTGATGGAAGAAACATCTTACAAAAACTCTCCAGATTATTGACTTTTTAAAGTTTTTCTAGGAAACGTTCCAGATGTATGCTTATTAGCCTTTGTCAGTATGTACTTTTTACAAAGTGTCTCTGTGGCGCAATCGGTTAGTGTGTCTGGCTACTAACCGAAAGGTTGGTGGTTCAATCCCACCCAGGGACGTAATTGACCTTGTTATCAGATTTTGGTGATCTTTAAGTAGACAAGTCAAAATTTCAAACCCCCCGTTATGGTGTAGGGTACCTGGCCTTCTCTGATGTAATCAGAGTTAGATTTGATTCAGTGATTTTATAAAAACAGATAGGAAGCACAATTTAGCAGTTGGTTGCAGAGAAAAAGAAATATGCTGGCAAAAAAAATCCAATTGAGTGATTAAACAGCTCTTAATTTTCTGGCTTTATTTTTATGCTAACAAATTTGTTCTCTGAAAAGTGTCCACAAAGCCAAGTCTCTGATTAACACCTTTGTAGGGATGGTTTTTCACCTATTACTAAATTAAACTTGCTTCATTGGAAAGGCAGCAAGATGCATCCTCATTTCAATTTCTACTGAAATAATACAGTTTGACACCAGGAAACATTAACGCCACTGCATCCTTGCTGCTTTCTCATGTGGAAGTCTGTTTAATGTGAAAACAAGGTGATATCTAATTAGCACACAGGTAAGGAATTAAGAAAATCTTTATTTAAGGGTGAAGATGTTTCTCACAAAATCGTTGCCCCAATGCATCATTGAAATTCAAGCTGGAAAGATGATTTTAATATATCACTTGTACATTTTGTATTGCTCTTCTGGTGACAATGTAGTTTGTTTTTGTCAATTACCCTTTTAATAATAGGGTAAAGAAAATTAAGTGGATTTTTTTAAAGAAAACTATACTGTCAATATACTATTCAAACAAATTAAAATGGTAAAAGTTATTGTACTTCAAGTAAAAATAAAAGAGCAAAAATATCAATCCCAGTTTTGATTACTTAAATTAACAAAAAAAATGCATATAGCAAAGGATAGTTTCAATCTGCCTACCTCTGGGTTATGGGCCCAGCATGCTTCCATTGCAGTACTCTGCTGCACATGTAAGTGCAAGAGATCCTGAAGCACTCACTCATCATGGGAAAGTACCAATGTGTTTCTTCGTTGGTTGATGGAAGAAACATTTTACAAAAACTCTCCAGATTATTGACTTTTTAAAGTTTTTCTAGGAAACGTTCTAGATGTATGCTTATTAGCCTTTGTCAGAATGCATTTTTAGCGAAGTGTCTCTGTGGCGCAATCGGTTAGTGTATCCGGCTACTAACCAAAAGGTTGGTGGTTCAATCCCACCCAGGGACGTAATTGACCTTGTTATCAGATTTTGGTGATCTTTAAGTAGACATGTCAAAATTTCAAACCCCCTGTTATGGTGTAGGGTACCTGGCCTTTTCTGATGTAATCAGAGTTAGATTTGATTCAGTGATTTAATAAAAACAGCTAGGAAGCACAATTTAGCAGTGGGTTGCAGAGAAAAAGAAATATGCTGGCAAAAAAAATCCAATTGAGTGATTAAACAGCTCTTCATTTTCTGGCTTTATTTTTATGCTAACAAATTTGTTCTCTGAAAAGTGTCCACAAAGCCAAGTCTCTGATTAACACCTTTGTAGGGATGGTTTTTCACCTATTACTAAATTAAACTTGCTTCATTGGAAAGGCAGCAAGATGCATCCTCATTTCAATGTCTACTGAAATAATACAGGTTGACACCAGGAAACATTAACGCCACTGCATCCTTGC
Organism: Pseudophryne corroboree; assembly: GCF_028390025.1. Taxonomy (NCBI): domain Eukaryota; kingdom Metazoa; phylum Chordata; class Amphibia; order Anura; family Myobatrachidae; genus Pseudophryne; species Pseudophryne corroboree. Next base: position 473,331 of record NW_026970072.1, read on the forward strand.
TGCTTTCTCATGTAGAAGTCTGTTTAATGTGAAAACAAGGTGATATCTAATTAGCACACAGGTAAGGAATTAAGAAAATCTTTATTTAAGGGTGAAGATGTTTCTCACAAAATCGTTGCCCCAATGCATCATTGAAATTCAAGCTGGAAAGATGATTTTAATATATCACTTGTACATTTTGTATTGCTCTTCTGGTGACAATGTAGTTTGTTTTTGTCAATTACCCTTTTAATAATAGGGTAAAGAAAATTAAGTGGATTTTTTAAAGAAAACTATACTGTCAATATACTATTAAAACAAATTAAAATGGTAAAAGTTATTGTACTTTAAGTAAAAATAAAAGAGCAAAAATATCAATCCCAGTTTTGATTACTTAAATTAACAAAAAAAATGCATATAGCAAAGGATAGTTTCAATCTGCCTACCTCTGGGTTATGGGCCCTGTATGCTTCCATTGCAGTACTCTGCTGCACATGTAAGTGCAAGAGATCCTGAAGCACTCACTCATCATGGGAAAGTACCAATGTGTTTCTTCATTGGTTGATGGAAGAAACATTTTACAAAAACTCTCCAGATTATTGACTTTTTAAAGTTTTTCTAGGAAACGTTCTAGATGTATGCTTATTAGACTTTGTCAGTATGTACTTTTTTCAAAGTGTCTCTGTGGCGCAATCGGTTAGTGTGTCCAGCTACTAACCAAAAGGTTGGTGGTTCAATCCCAACCAGGGACGTAATTGACATTGTTATCAGATTTTGGTGATCTTTAAGTAGACAAGTCAAAATTTCAAATCCCCTGTTATGGTGTAGGGTACCTGGCCTTCTCTGATGTAATCAGAGTTAGATTTGATTCAGTGATTTTATAAAAACAGCTAGGAAGCACAATTTAGCAGTGGGTTGCAGAGAAAAAGAAATATGCTGGCAAAAAAAATCCAATTGAGTGATTAAACAGCTCTTCATTTTCTGGCTTTATTTTTATGCTAACAAATTTGTTCTCTGAAAAGTGTCCACAAAGCCAAGTCTCTGATTAACACCTCTGTAGGGATGGTTTTTCACCTATTACTAAATTAAACTTGCTTCATTGGAAAGGCAGCAAGATGCATCCTCATTTCAATGTCTACTGAAATAATACAGGTTGACACCAGGAAACATTAACGCCACTGCATCCTTGCTGCTTTCTCATGTAGAAGTCTGTTTAATGTGAAAACAAGGTGATATCTAATTAGCACACAGGTTAGGAATTAAGAAAATCTTTATTTAAGGGTGAAGATGTTTCTCACAAAATTGTTGCCCCAATGCATCATTGAAATTCAAGCTGGAAAGATGATTTTAATATATCACTTGTACATTTTGTATTGCTCTTCTGGTGACAATGTAGTTTGTTTTTGTCAATTACCCTTTTAATAATAGGGTAAAGAAAATTAAGTGGATTTTTTTAAGGAAAACTATACTGTCAATATACTATTAAAACAAATTAAAATGGTAAAAGTTATTGTACTTTAAGTAAAAATAAAAGAGCAAAAATATCAATCCCAGTTTTGATTACTTAAATTAACAAAAAAAAAATGCATATAGCAAAGGATAGTTTCAATCTGCCTACCTCTGGGTTATGGGCCCAGCATGCTTCCATTGCAGTACTCTGCTGCACATGTAAGTGCAAGAGATCCTGAAGCACTCACTCATCATGGGAAAGTACCAATGTGTTTCTTCGTTGGTTGATGGAAGAAACATCTTACAAAAACTCTCCAGATTATTGACTTTTTAAAGTTTTTCTAGGAAACGTTCCAGATGTATGCTTATTAGCCTTTGTCAGTATGTACTTTTTACAAAGTGTCTCTGTGGCGCAATCGGTTAGTGTGTCTGGCTACTAACCGAAAGGTTGGTGGTTCAATCCCACCCAGGGACGTAATTGACCTTGTTATCAGATTTTGGTGATCTTTAAGTAGACAAGTCAAAATTTCAAACCCCCCGTTATGGTGTAGGGTACCTGGCCTTCTCTGATGTAATCAGAGTTAGATTTGATTCAGTGATTTTATAAAAACAGATAGGAAGCACAATTTAGCAGTTGGTTGCAGAGAAAAAGAAATATGCTGGCAAAAAAAATCCAATTGAGTGATTAAACAGCTCTTAATTTTCTGGCTTTATTTTTATGCTAACAAATTTGTTCTCTGAAAAGTGTCCACAAAGCCAAGTCTCTGATTAACACCTTTGTAGGGATGGTTTTTCACCTATTACTAAATTAAACTTGCTTCATTGGAAAGGCAGCAAGATGCATCCTCATTTCAATTTCTACTGAAATAATACAGGTTGACACCAGGAAACATTAACGCCACTGCATCCTTGCTGCTTTCTCATGTGGAAGTCTGTTTAATGTGAAAACAAGGTGATATCTAATTAGCACACAGGTAAGGAATTAAGAAAATCTTTATTTAAGGGTGAAGATGTTTCTCACAAAATCGTTGCCCCAATGCATCATTGAAATTCAAGCTGGAAAGATGATTTTAATATATCACTTGTACATTTTGTATTGCTCTTCTGGTGACAATGTAGTTTGTTTTTGTCAATTACCCTTTTAATAATAGGGTAAAGAAAATTAAGTGGATTTTTTAAAGAAAACTATACTGTCAATATACTATTCAAACAAATTAAAATGGTAAAAGTTATTGTACTTCAAGTAAAAATAAAAGAGCAAAAATATCAATCCCAGTTTTGATTACTTAAATTAACAAAAAAAATGCATATAGCAAAGGATAGTTTCAATCTGCCTACCTCTGGGTTATGGGCCCAGCATGCTTCCATTGCAGTACTCTGCTGCACATGTAAGTGCAAGAGATCCTGAAGCACTCACTCATCATGGGAAAGTACCAATGTGTTTCTTCGTTGGTTGATGGAAGAAACATTTTACAAAAACTCTCCAGATTATTGACTTTTTAAAGTTTTTCTAGGAAACGTTCTAGATGTATGCTTATTAGCCTTTGTCAGAATACATTTTTAGCGAAGTGTCTCTGTGGCGCAATCGGTTAGTGTATCCGGCTACTAACCAAAAGGTTGGTGGTTCAATCCCACCCAGGGACGTAATTGACCTTGTTATCAGATTTTGGTGATCTTTAAGTAGACATGTCAAAATTTCAAACCCCCTGTTATGGTGTAGGGTACCTGGCCTTTTCTGATGTAATCAGAGTTAGATTTGATTCAGTGATTTAATAAAAACAGCTAGGAAGCACAATTTAGCAGTGGGTTGCAGAGAAAAAGAAATATGCTGGCAAAAAAAATCCAATTGAGTGATTAAACAGCTCTTCATTTTCTGGCTTTATTTTTATGCTAACAAATTTGTTCTCTGAAAAGTGTCCACAAAGCCAAGTCTCTGATTAACACCTTTGTAGGGATGGTTTTTCACCTATTACTAAATTAAACTTGCTTCATTGGAAAGGCAGCAAGATGCATCCTCATTTCAATGTCTACTGAAATAATACAGGTTGACACCAGGAAACATTAACGCCACTGCATCCTTGCTGCTTTCTCATGTAGAAGTCTGTTTAATGTGAAAACAAGGTGATATCTAATTAGCACACAGGTTAGGAATTAAGAAAATCTTTATTTAAGGGTGAAGATGTTTCTCACAAAATTGTTGCCCCAATGCATCATTGAAATTCAAGCTGGAAAGATGATTTTAATATATCACTTGTACATTTTGTATTGCTCTTCTGGTGACAATGTAGTTTGTTTTTGTCAATTACCCTTTTAATAATAGGGTAAAGAAAATTAAGTGGATTTTTTTAAGGAAAACTATACTGTCAATATACTATTAAAACAAATTAAAATGGTAAAAGTTATTGTACTTTAAGTAAAAATAAAAGAGCAAAAATATCAATCCCAGTTTTGATTACTTAAATTAACAAAAAAAAAATGCATATAGCAAAGGATAGTTTCAATCTGCCTACCTCTGGGTTATGGGCCCAGCATGCTTCCATTGCAGTACTCTGCTGCACATGTAAGTGCAAGAGATCCTGAAGCACTCACTCATCATGGGAAAGTACCAATGTGTTTCTTCGTTGGTTGATGGAAGAAACATCTTACAAAAACTCTCCAGATTATTGACTTTTTAAAGTTTTTCTAGGAAACGTTCCAGATGTATGCTTATTAGCCTTTGTCAGTATGTACTTTTTACAAAGTGTCTCTGTGGCGCAATCGGTTAGTGTGTCTGGCTACTAACCGAAAGGTTGGTGGTTCAATCCCACCCAGGGACGTAATTGACCTTGTTATCAGATTTTGGTGATCTTTAAGTAGACAAGTCAAAATTTCAAACCCCCCGTTATGGTGTAGGGTACCTGGCCTTCTCTGATGTAATCAGAGTTAGATTTGATTCAGTGATTTTATAAAAACAGATAGGAAGCACAATTTAGCAGTTGGTTGCAGAGAAAAAGAAATATGCTGGCAAAAAAAATCCAATTGAGTGATTAAACAGCTCTTAATTTTCTGGCTTTATTTTTATGCTAACAAATTTGTTCTCTGAAAAGTGTCCACAAAGCCAAGTCTCTGATTAACACCTTTGTAGGGATGGTTTTTCACCTATTACTAAATTAAACTTGCTTCATTGGAAAGGCAGCAAGATGCATCCTCATTTCAATTTCTACTGAAATAATACAGGTTGACACCAGGAAACATTAACGCCACTGCATCCTTGCTGCTTTCTCATGTGGAAGTCTGTTTAATGTGAAAACAAGGTGATATCTAATTAGCACACAGGTAAGGAATTAAGAAAATCTTTATTTAAGGGTGAAGATGTTTCTCACAAAATCGTTGCCCCAATGCATCATTGAAATTCAAGCTGGAAAGATGATTTTAATATATCACTTGTACATTTTGTATTGCTCTTCTGGTGACAATGTAGTTTGTTTTTGTCAATTACCCTTTTAATAATAGGGTAAAGAAAATTAAGTGGATTTTTTAAAGAAAACTATACTGTCAATATACTATTCAAACAAATTAAAATGGTAAAAGTTATTGTACTTCAAGTAAAAATAAAAGAGCAAAAATATCAATCCCAGTTTTGATTACTTAAATTAACAAAAAAAATGCATATAGCAAAGGATAGTTTCAATCTGCCTACCTCTGGGTTATGGGCCCAGCATGCTTCCATTGCAGTACTCTGCTGCACATGTAAGTGCAAGAGATCCTGAAGCACTCACTCATCATGGGAAAGTACCAATGTGTTTCTTCGTTGGTTGATGGAAGAAACATTTTACAAAAACTCTCCAGATTATTGACTTTTTAAAGTTTTTCTAGGAAACGTTCTAGATGTATGCTTATTAGCCTTTGTCAGAATGCATTTTTAGCGAAGTGTCTCTGTGGCGCAATCGGTTAGTGTATCCGGCTACTAACCAAAAGGTTGGTGGTTCAATCCCACCCAGGGACGTAATTGACCTTGTTATCAGATTTTGGTGATCTTTAAGTAGACATGTCAAAATTTCAAACCCCCTGTTATGGTGTAGGGTACCTGGCCTTTTCTGATGTAATCAGAGTTAGATTTGATTCAGTGATTTAATAAAAACAGCTAGGAAGCACAATTTAGCAGTGGGTTGCAGAGAAAAAGAAATATGCTGGCAAAAAAAATCCAATTGAGTGATTAAACAGCTCTTCATTTTCTGGCTTTATTTTTATGCTAACAAATTTGTTCTCTGAAAAGTGTCCACAAAGCCAAGTCTCTGATTAACACCTTTGTAGGGATGGTTTTTCACCTATTACTAAATTAAACTTGCTTCATTGGAAAGGCAGCAAGATGCATCCTCATTTCAATGTCTACTGAAATAATACAGGTTGACACCAGGAAACATTAACGCCACTGCATCCTTGCTGCTTTCTCATGTAGAAGTCTGTTTAATGTGAAAACAAGGTGATATCTAATTAGCACACAGGTAAGGAATTAAGAAAATCTTTATTTAAGGGTGAAGATGTTTCTCACAAAATCGTTGCCCCAATGCATCATTGAAATTCAAGCTGGAAAGATGATTTTAATATATCACTTGTACATTTTGTATTGCTCTTCTGGTGACAATGTAGTTTGTTTTTGTCAATTACCCTTTTAATAATAGGGTAAAGAAAATTAAGTGGATTTTTTAAAGAAAACTATACTGTCAATATACTATTAAAACAAATTAAAATGGTAAAAGTTATTGTACTTTAAGTAAAAATAAAAGAGCAAAAATATCAATCCCAGTTTTGATTACTTAAATTAACAAAAAAAATGCATATAGCAAAGGATAGTTTCAATCTGCCTACCTCTGGGTTATGGGCCCTGTATGCTTCCATTGCAGTACTCTGCTGCACATGTAAGTGCAAGAGATCCTGAAGCACTCACTCATCATGGGAAAGTACCAATGTGTTTCTTCATTGGTTGATGGAAGAAACATCTTACAAAAACTCTCCAGATTATTGACTTTTTAAAGTTTTTCTAGGAAACGTTCTAGATGTATGCTTATTAGACTTTGTCAGTATGTACTTTTTGCAAAGTGTCTCTGTGGCGCAATCGGTTAGTGTGTCCGGCTACTAACCAAAAGGTTGGTGGTTCAATCCCAACCAGGGACGTAATTGACATTGTTATCAGATTTTGGTGATCTTTAAGTAGACAAGTCAAAATTTCAAACCCCCTGTTATGGTGTAGGGTACCTGGCCTTCTCTGATGTAATCAGAGTTAGATTTGATTCAGTGATTTTATAAAAACAGCTAGGAAGCACAATTTAGCAGTGGGTTGCAGAGAAAAAGAAATATGCTGGCAAAAAAAATCCAATTGAGTGATTAAACAGCTCTTCATTTTCTGGCTTTATTTTTATGCTAACAAATTTGTTCTTTGAAAAGTGTCCACAAAGCCAAGTCTCTGATTAACACCTTTGTAGGGATGGTTTTTCACCTATTACTAAATTAAACTTGCTTCATTGGAAAGGCAGCAAGATGCATCCTCATTTCAATGTCTACTGAAATAATACAGGTTGACACCAGGAAACATTAACGCCACTGCATCCTTGCTGCTTTCTCATGTAGAAGTCTGTTTAATGTGAAAACAAGGTGATATCTAATTAGCACACAGGTTAGGAATTAAGAAAATCTTTATTTAAGGGTGAAGATGTTTCTCACAAAATTGTTGCCCCAATGCATCATTGAAATTCAAGCTGGAAAGATGATTTTAATATATCACTTGTACATTTTGTATTGCTCTTCTGGTGACAATGTAGTTTGTTTTTGTCAATTACCCTTTTAATAATAGGGTAAAGAAAATTAAGTGGATTTTTTAAAGAAAACTATACTGTCAATATACTATTAAAACAAATTAAAATGGTAAAAGTTATTGTACTTTAAGTAAAAATAAAAGAGCAAAAATATCAATCCCAGTTTTGATTACTTAAATTAACAAAAAAAATGCATATAGCAAAGGATAGTTTCAATCTGCCTACCGCTGGGTTATGGGCCCAGCATGCTTCCATTGCAGTACTCTGCTGCACATGTAAGTGCAAGAGATCCTGAAGCACTCACTCATCATGGGAAAGTACCAATGTGTTTCTTCGTTGGTTGATGGAAGAAACATCTTACAAAAACTCTCCAGATTATTGACTTTTTAAAGTTTTTCTAGGAAACGTTCTAGATGTATGCTTATTAGCCTTTGTCAGTATGTACTTTTTGCAAAGTGTCTCTGTGGCGCAATCGGTTAGTGTGTCTGGCTACTAACCAAAAGGTTGATGGTTCAATCCCACCCAGGGATGTAATTGACCTTGTTATCAGATTTTGGTGATCTTTAAGTAGACAAGTCAAAATTTCAAACCCCCTGTTATGGTGTAGGGTACCTGGCCTTCTCTGATGTAATCAGAGTTAGATTTGATTCATTGATTTTATAAAAACAGCTAGGAAGCACAATTTAGCAGTGGGTTGCAGAGAAAAAGAAATATGCTGGCAAAAAAAATCCAATTGAGTGATGAAACAGCTCTTCATTTTCTGGATTTATTTTTATGCTAACAAATTTGTTCTCTGAAAAGTGTCCACAAAGCCAAGTCTCTGATTAACACCTTTGTAGGGATGGTTTTTCACCTATTACTAAATTAAACTTGCTTCATTGGAAAGGCAGCAAGATGCATCCTCATTTCAATGTCTACTGAAATAATACAGGTTGACACCAGGAAACATTAACGCCACTGCATCCTTGCTGCTTTCTCATGTAGAAGTCTGTTTAATGTGAAAACAAGGTGATATCTAATTAGCACACAGGTAAGGAATTAAGAAAATCTTTATTTAAGGGTGAAAATGTTTCTCACAAAATCGTTGCCCCCAATGCATCATTGAAATTCAAGCTGGAAAGATGATTTTAATATATCACTTGTACATTTTGTATTGCTCTTCTGGTGACAATGTAGTTTGTTTTTGTCAATTACCATTTTAATAATAGGGTAAAGAAAATTAAGTGGATTTTTAAAAGAAAACAATACTTTCAATATACTATTAAAACAAATTAAAATGGTAAAAGTTATTGTACTTTAATAAAAAATAAAGAGCAAAAATATCAATCCCAGTTTTGGATTACTTTAATTAACAAAAAAAATGCATATAGCAGAGGAAAGTTTTAATCTGCCTACCTCTGGGTTATGGGCCCAGCATGCTTCCATTGCAGTACTCTGCTGCACATGTAAGTGCAAGAGATCCTGAAGCACTCACTCATCATGGGAAAGTACCAATGTGTTTCTTCGTTGGTGGATGGAAGAAACATCTTACAAAAACTCTCCAGATTATTGACTTTTTAAAGTTTTTCTAGGAAACGTTTTTAGATGAATGCTTATTAGCCTTTGTCAGTATGGACTTTTGCAAAGTGTCTCTGTGGCGCAATCAGTTAGTGTGTACGGCTATAAACCAAAAGGTTGGTGGTTCAATCCCACCCATTGACGTAATTGACCTTGTTATCAGATTTTGGTGATCTTTAAGAAGACAAGTCAAAATTTCAAATCCCCTCTTATGGTGTAGGGTACCTTGCCTTCTCTGATGTAATCAGAGTTAGATTTGATTCAGTGATTTTATAAAAACAGCTAGGAAGCACAATTTAGCAGTGGGTTGCAGAGAAAAAGAAATATGCTGGCAAAAAAATCCAATTGAGTGATTAAACAGCTCTTCATTTTCTGGCTTTATTTTTATGCTAACAAATTTGTTCTCTGAAAAGTGTCCACAAAGCAAAGTTTCTGATGAACACCTTTGTAAGGATGGTTTTTCACCTATTACTAAATTAAACTTGCTTCATTGGAAAGGCAGCAAGATGCATCCTCATTTCAATGTCTACTGAAATAATACAGGTTGACACCAGGAAACATTAACGCCAATGCATCCTTGCTGCTTTCTCATGTGGAAGTCTGTTTAATGTGAAAACAAGGTGATATCTAATTAGCACACAGGTAAGGAATTAAGAAAATCTTTATTTAAGGGTGAAGATGTTTCTCACAAAATCGTTGCCCCAATGCATCATTGAAATTCAAGCTGGAAAGATGATTTTAATATATCACTTGTACATTTTGTATTGCTCTTCTGCTGACAATGTAGTTTGTTTTTGTCAATTACCATTTTAATAATAGGGTAAAGAAAATTAAGTGGTTTTTTGAAAGAAAACAATACTGTCAATATACTATTAAAACAAATTGAAATGGTAAAAGTTATTGTACTTTAAGTAAACATAAAATAGCTAACATATCAATCCCAGTTTTGGATTACTTTAATTAACAAAAAAAATGCATATAGCAGAGGATAGTTTCAATCTGCCTACCTCTGGTTAATGGGCCCAGCATGCTTCCATTGCAGTACTCTGCTGCACATGTAAGGGCAAGAGATCCTGAAGCACTCACTCATCATGGGAAAGTACCAATGTGTTTCTTCGTTGGTTGATTTAAGAAAATTCTTACAAAAACTCTCCAGATTATTGACTTTTTAAAGTTTTTCTAGGAAACGTTCTAGATGAATGCTTATTAGCCTTTGTCAGTATGTACTTTTTGCAAATTGTCTCTGTGGCGCAATCGGTTAGTGTGTCTGGCTACTAACCAAAAGGTTGGTGGTTCAATCCCACCCAGGGACATAATTGACCTTGTGATCAGGTTTTGGTGATATTTAAGTAGACAAGTCAAAATTTCAAACCCCCTCTTATGGTGTAGGGTACCTGGCCTTCTCTGATGTAATCAGAGTTAGATTTGATTCAGTGATTTTATAAAAAAACAGCTAGGAAGCACAATTTAGCAATGGGTTGCAGAGAAAAAAAATATGCTGGCAGAAAAATCCAATTGAGTGATTAAACAGCTCTTCATTTTCTGCCTTTATTTTTATGCTAACAAATTTGTTCTCTGAAAAGTGTCCACAAAGCCAAGTCTCTGATTAACACCTTTGTAAAGATGGTTTTTAACCTATTACTAAATTAAACTTGCTTCATTGGAAAGGCAGCAAGATGCATCCTCATTTCAATGTCTACTGAAATAATACAGGTTGACACCAGGAAACATTAACGCCACTGCATCCTTGCTGCTTTCTCATGTGGAAGTCTGTTTAATGTGAAAACAAGGTGATATCTAATTAGCACACAGGTAAGGAATTAAGAAAATCTTTATTTAAGGGTGAAAATGTTTCTCACAAAATCGTTGCCCCAATGCATCATTGAAATTCAAGCTGGAAAGATGATTTTAATATATCACTTGTACATTTTGTATTACTCTTCTGGTGACAATGTAGTTTGTTTTTGTCAATTACCATTTTAATAATAGGGTAAAGAAAATTAAGTGGATTTTTGAAAGAAAACAATACTTTTAATATACTATTAAAACAAATTAATATGGTAAAAGTTATTGTACTGTAAGTAAAAATAAAAGAGCCAACATATCAATCCCAGTTTTGGATTACTTTAATAAATCTAAAAAAAAAATGCATATAGCAGAGGATAGTTTCAATCTGCCTACCTCTGGGTTATGTGCCCAGCATGCTTCCATTGCTGTACTCTGCTGCACATGTAAGTGCAATAGATCCTGAAGCACTCACTCATCATGGGAAAGTACCAATGTGTTTCTTCGTTGGTTGATGGAAGAAACATCTTACAAAAACTCTCCAGATTATTGACTTTTTAAAGTTTTTCTAGGAAACGTTTTAGATGAATGCTTATTAGCCTTTGTCAGTATGTACTTTTGCAAAGTGTCTCTGTGGCGCAATCAGTTAGTGTGTATGGCTATTAACCAAAAGGTTGGTGGTTCAATCCCACCCAGGGACGTAATTGACCTTGCTATCAGATTTTGGTGATCTTTAAGTAGACAAGTCAAAATTTCAAACCCACTCTTATGGTGTAGGGTACCTGGCCTTCTCTGATGTAATCAGAGTTAGATTTGATTAAGTGATTTTATAAAAACAGCTAGGAAGCACAATTTAGCAGTGGGTTGCAGAGAAAAAGAAATATGCTGGCAAAAAAAATCCAATTGAGTGATTAAACAGCTCTTCATTTTCTGGCTTTATTTTTATGCTAACAAATTTGTTCTCTGAAAAGTGTCCACAAAGCCAAGTCTCTGATTAACACCTTTGTAAGGATGGTTTTTCACCTATTACTAAATTAAACTTGCTTCATTGGAAAGGCAGCAAGATGCATCCTCATTTCAATGTCTACTGAAATAATACAGGTTGACACCAGGAAACATTAACGCCACTGCATCCTTGCTGCTTTCTCATGTGGAAGTCTGTTTAATGTGAAAACAAGGTGATATCTAATTAGCACACAGGTAAGGAATTAAGAAAATCTTTATTTAAGGGTGAAAATGTTTCTCACAAAATCGTTGCCCCAATGCATAATTGAAATTCAAGCTGGAAAGATGATTTTAATATATCACTTGTACATTTTGTATTGCTCTTCTGGTGACAATGTAGTTTGTTTTTGTCAATTACCATTTTAATAATAGGGTAAAGAAAATTAAGTGGATTTTTAAAAGAAAACAATACTTTCAATATACTATTAAAACAAATTAAAATGGTAAAAGTTATTGTACTTTAATGAAAAATAAAAGAGCAAAAATATCAATCACAGTTTTGGATTACTTTAATTAACAAAAAAAATGCATATAGCAGAGGATAGTTTTAATCTGCCTACCTCTGGGTTATGGGCCCAGCATGCTTCCATTGCAGTACTCTGCTGCACATGTAAGTGCAAGAGATCCTGAAGCACTCACTCATCATGGGAAAGTACCAATGTGTTTCTTCGTTGGTGGATGGAAGAAACATCTTACAAAAACTCTCCAGATTATTGACTTTTTAAAGTTTTTCTAGGAAACGTTTTAGATGAATGCTTATTAGCCTTTGTCAGTATGTACTTTTGCAAAGTGTCTCTGTGGCGCAATCAGTTAGTGTGTACGGCTATAAACCAAAAGGTTGGTGGTTCAATCCCACCCAGGTACGTAATTGACCTTGTTATCAGATTTTGGTGATCTTTAAGTAGACAAGTCAAAATTTCAAACCCCCTGTTCTGGTGTAGGGTACCTGGCCTTCTCTGATGTAATCAGAGTTAGATTTGATTCAGTGATTTTATAAAAACAGATAGGAAGCACAATTTAGCAGTGGTTTGCAGAGAAAAAGAAATATGCTGGCAGAAAAAATCAATTGAGTGATTAAACAGCTCTTCATTTTCTGGCTTTATTTTTATGCTAACAAATTTGTTCTTTGAAAAGTGTCCACAAAGCCAAGTCTCTGATTAACACCTTTGTAGGGATGGTTTTTCACCTATTACTAAATTAAACTTGCTTCATTGGAAAGGCAGCAAGATGCATCCTCATTTCAATGTCTACTGAAATAATACAGGTTGACACCAGGAAACATTAACGCCACTGCATCCTTGCTGCTTTCTCATGTAGAAGTCTGTTTAATGTGAAAACAAGGTGATATCTAATTAGCACACAGGTTAGGAATTAAGAAAATCTTTATTTAAGGGTGAAGATGTTTCTCACAAAATTGTTGCCCCAATGCATCATTGAAATTCAAGCTGGAAAGATGATTTTAATATATCACTTGTACATTTTGTATTGCTCTTCTGGTGACAATGTAGTTTGTTTTTGTCAATTACCCTTTTAATAATAGGGTAAAGAAAATTAAGTGTATTTTTTAAAGAAAACTATACTGTCAATATACTATTAAAACAAATTAAAATGGTAAAAGTTATTGTACTTTAAGTAAAAATAAAAGAGCAAAAATATCAACCCCAGTTTTGATTACTTAAATTAACAAAAAAAATGCATATAGCAAAGGATAGTTTCAATCTGCCTACCTCTGGGTTATGGGCCCAGCATGCTTCCATTGCAGTACTCTGCTGCACATGTAAGTGCAAGAGATCCTGAAGCACTCACTCATCATGGGAAAGTACCAATGTGTTTCTTCGTTGGTTGATGGAAGAAACATCTTACAAAAACTCTCCAGATTATTGACTTTTTAAAGTTTTTCTAGGAAACGTTCTAGATGTATGCTTATTAGCCTTTGTCAGTATGTACTTTTTGCAAAGTGTCTCTGTGGCGCAATCGGTTAGTGAGTCTGGCTACTAACCAAAAGGTTGATGGTTCAATCCCACCCAGGGATGTAATTGACCTTGTTATCAGATTTTGGTGATCTTTAAGTAGACAAGTCAAAATTTCAAACCCCCTGTTATGGTGTAGGGTACCTGGCCTTCTCTGATGTAATCAGAGTTAGATTTGATTCATTGATTTTATAAAAACAGCTAGGAAGCACAATTTAGCAGTGGGTTGCAGAGAAAAAGAAATATGCTGGCAAAAAAAATCCAATTGAGTGATGAAACAGCTCTTCATTTTCTGGCTTTATTTTTATGCTAACAAATTTGTTCTCTGAAAAGTGTCCACAAAGCCAAGTCTCTGATTAACACCTTTGTAGGGATGGTTTTTCACCTATTACTAAATTAAACTTGCTTCATTGGAAAGGCAGCAAGATGCATCCTCATTTCAATTTCTACTGAAATAATACAGGTTGACACCAGGAAACATTAACGCCACTGCATCCTTGCTGCTTTCTCATGTGGAAGTCTGTTTAATGTGAAAACAAGGTGATATCTAATTAGCACACAGGTAAGGAATTAAGAAAATCTTTATTTAAGGGTGAAGATGTTTCTCACAAAATCGTTGCCCCAATGCATCATTGAAATTCAAGCTGGAAAGATGATTTTAATATATCACTTGTACATTTTGTATTGCTCTTCTGGTGACAATGTAGTTTGTTTTTGTCAATTACCCTTTTAATAATAGGGTAAAGAAAATTAAGTGGATTTTTTAAAGAAAACTATACTGTCAATATACTATTCAAACAAATTAAAATGGTAAAAGTTATTGTACTTCAAGTAAAAATAAAAGAGCAAAAATATCAATCCCAGTTTTGATTACTTAAATTAACAAAAAAAAATGCATATAGCAAAGGATAGTTTCAATCTGCCTACCTCTGGGTTATGGGCCCAGCATGCTTCCATTGCAGTACTCTGCTGCACATGTAAGTGCAAGAGATCCTGAAGCACTCACTCATCATGGGAAAGTACCAATGTGTTTCTTCGTTGGTTGATGGAAGAAACATTTTACAAAAACTCTCCAGATTATTGACTTTTTAAAGTTTTTCTAGGAAACGTTCTAGATGTATGCTTATTAGCCTTTGTCAGAATGTATTTTTAGCGAAGTGTCTCTGTGGCGCAATCGGTTAGTGTATCCGGTTACTAACCAAAAGGTTGGTGGTTCAATCCCACCCAGGGACGTAATTGACCTTGTTATCAGATTTTGGTGATCTTTAAGTAGACAAGTCAAAATTTCAAACCCCCTGTTATGGTGTAGGGTACCTGGCCTTTTCTGATGTAATCAGAGTTAGATTTGATTCAGTGATTTAATAAAAACAGCTAGGAAGCACAATTTAGCAGTGGGTTGCAGAGAAAAAGAAATATGCTGGCAAAAAAAATCCAATTGAGTGATTAAACAGCTCTTCATTTTCTGGCTTTATTTTTATGCTAACAAATTTGTTCTCTGAAAAGTGTCCACAAAGCCAAGTCTCTGATTAACACCTTTGTAGGGATGGTTTTTCACCTATTACTAAATTAAACTTGCTTCATTGGAAAGGCAGCAAGATGCATCCTCATTTCAATGTCTACTGAAATAATACAGGTTGACACCAGGAAACATTAACGCCACTGCATCCTTGCTGCTTTCTCATGTAGAAGTCTGTTTATTGTGAAAACAAGGTGATATCTAATTAGCACACAGGTAAGGAATTAAGTAAATCTTTATTTAAGGGTGAAGATGTTTCTCACAAAATCGTTGCCCAAATGCATAATTGAAATTCAAGCTGGAAAGATGATTTTAATATATCACTTGTACATTTTGTATTGCTCTTCTGGTGACAATGTAGTTTGTTTTTGTCAATTACCCTTTTAATAATAGGGTAAAGAAAATTAAGTGGATTTTTTAAAGAAAACTATACTGTCAATATACTATTAAAACAAATTAAAATGGTAAAAGTTATTGTACTTTAAGTAAAAATAAAAGAGCAAAAATATCAATCCCAGTTTTGATTACTTAAATTAACAAAAAAAATGCATATAGCAAAGGATAGTTTCAATCTGCCTACCTCTGGGTTATGGGCCCTGTATGCTTCCATTGCAGTACTCTGCTGCACATGTAAGTGCAAGAGATCCTGAAGCACTCACTCATCATGGGAAAGTACCAATGTGTTTCTTCATTGGTTGATGGAAGAAACATCTTACAAAAACTCTCCAGATTATTAAGCGTTGCCCCAATGCATCATTGAAATTCAAGCTGGAAAGATGATTTTAATATATCACTTGTACATTTTGTATTGCTCTTCTGGTGACAATGTAGTTTGTTTTTGTCAATTACCATTTTAATAATAGGGTAAAGAAAATTAAGTGGATTTTTAAAAGAAAACAATACTTTCAATATACTATTAAAACAAATTAAAATGGTAAAAGTTATTGTACTTTAATGAAAAATAAAAGAGCAAAAATATCAATCCCAGTTTTGGATTACTTTAATTAACAAAAAAAATGCATATAGCAGAGGATAGTTTTAATCTGCCTACCTCTGGGTTATGGGCCCAGCATGCTTCCATTGCAGTACTTTGCTGCACATGTAAGTGCAAGAGATCCTGAAGCACTCAGTCATCAATGGAAAGTACCAATGTGTTTCTTCGTTGGTTGATGGAAGAAACATTTTACAAAAACTCTCCAGATTATTGACTTTTTAAAGTTTTTCTAGGAAACGTTCTAGATGTATGCTTATTAGCCTTTGTCAGTATGTACTTTTTGCAAAGTGTCTCTGTGGCGCAATCGGTTAGTGTGTCCGGCTACTAATCAAAAGGTTGGTGGTTCAATCCCACCCAGGGACGTAATTGACCTTGTTATCAGATTTTGGTGATCTTTAAGTAGACAAGTCAAAATTTAAAACCCCCTGTTATGGTGTAGGGTACCTGGCCTTCTCTGATGTAATCAGAGTTAGATTTGATTCATTGATTTTATAAAAACAGCTAGGAAGCACAATTTAGCAGTGGGTTGCAGAGATAAAGAAATATGCTGGCAAAAAAAATCCAATTGAGTGATTAAACAGCTCTTCATTTTCTGGCTTTATTTTTATGCTAACAAATTTGTTCTCAGAAAAGTGTCCACAAAGCCAAGTCTCTGATTAACACCTTTGTAAGGATGGTTTTTCACCTATTACTAAATTAAACTTGCTTCATTGGAAAGGCAGCAAGATGCATCCTCATTTCAATGTCTACTGAAATAATACAGGTTGACACCAGGAAACATTAACGCCACTGCATCCTTGCTGCTTTCTCATGTGGAAGTCTGTTTAATGTGAAAACAAGGTGATATCTAATTAGCACACAGGTAAGGAATTAAGAAAATCTTTATTTAAGGGTGAAAATGTTTCTCACAAAATCGTTGCCCCAATGCATCATTGAAATTCAAGCTGGAAAGATGATTTTAATATATCACTTGTACATTTTGTATTGCTCTTCTGGTGACAATGTAGTTTGTTTTTGTCAATTACCCTTTTAATAATAGGGTAAAGAAAATTAAGTGGATTTTTTTAAAGAAAACTATACTGTCAATATACTATTAAAACAAATTATAATGGTAAAAGTTATTGTACTTTAAGTAAAAATAAAAGAGCCAAAATATCAATCCCAGTTTTGGATTACTTTAATTAACAAAAAAAAATGCATATAGCAGAGGATAGTTTCAATCTGCCTACCGCTGGGTTATGGGCCCAGCATGCTTCCATTGCTGTACTCTGCTGCACATGTAAGTGCAAGAGATCCTGAAGCACTCACTCATCATGGGAAAGTACCAATGTGTTTCTTCGTTGGTTGATGGAAGAAACATCTTACAAAAACTCTCCAGATTATTGACTTTTTAAAGTTTTTCTAGGAAACATTTTAGATGAATGCTTATTAGCCTTTGTCAGTATGGACTTTTGCAAAGTGTCTCTGTGGCGCAATCAGTTAGTGTGCACGGCTATTAACCAAAAGGTTGGTGGTTCAATCCCACCCAGGGACGTAATTGACCTTGTTATCAGATTTTGGTGATCTTTAAGTAGACAAGTCAAAATTTCAAATCCCCCTGTTCTGGTGTAGGGTACCTGGCCTTCTCTGATGTAATCAGAGTTAGATTTGATTCAGTGATTTTATAAAAACAGATAGGAAGCACAATTTAGCAGTGGTTTGCAGAGAAAAAGAAATATGCTGGCAGAAAAAATCAATTGAGTGATTAAACAGCTCTTCATTTTCTGGCTTTATATTTATGCTAACAAATTTGTTCTTTGAAAAGTGTCCACAAAGCCAAGTCTCTGATTAACACCTTTGTAGGGATGGTTTTTCACCTATTACTAAATTAAACTTGCTTCATTGGAAAGGCAGCAAGATGCATCCTCATTTCAATGTCTACTGAAATAATACAGGTTGACACCAGGAAACATTAACGCCACTGCATCCTTGCTGCTTTCTCATGTAGAAGTCTGTTTAATGTGAAAACAAGGTGATATCTAATTAGCACACAGGTTAGGAATGAAGAAAATCTTTATTTAAGGGTGAAGATGTTTCTCACAAAATTGTTGCCCCAATGCATCATTGAAATTCAAGCTGGAAAGATGATTTTAATATATCACTTGTACATTTTGTATTGCTCTTCTGGTGACAATGTAGTTTGTTTTTGTCAATTACCCTTTTAATAATAGGGTAAAGAAAATTAAGTGGATTTTTTAAAGAAAACTATACTGTCAATATACTATTAAAACAAATTAAAATGGTAAAAGTTATTGTACTTTAAGTAAAAATAAAAGAGCAAAAATATCAATCCCAGTTTTGATTACTTAAATTAACAAAAAAAATGCATATAGCAAAGGATAGTTTCAATCTGCCTACCTCTGGGTTATGGGCCCAGCATGCTTCCATTGCAGTACTCTGCTGCACATGTAAGTGCAAGAGATCCTGAAGCACTCACTCATCATGGGAAAGTACCAATGTGTTTCTTCGTTGGTTGATGGAAGAAACATCTTACAAAAACTCTCCAGATTATTGACTTTTTAAAGTTTTTCTAGGAAACGTTCTAGATGTATGCTTATTAGCCTTTGTCAGTATGGACTTTTTGCAAAGTGTCTCTGTGGCGCAATCGGTTAGTGAGTCTGGCTACTAACCAAAAGGTTGATGGTTCAATCCCACCCAGGGATGTAATTGACCTTGTTATCAGATTTTGGTGATCTTTAAGTAGACAAGTCAAAATTTCAAACCCCCTGTTATGGTGTAGGGTACCTGGCCTTCTCTGATGTAATCAGAGTTAGATTTGATTCATTGATTTTATAAAAACAGCTAGGAAGCACAATTTAGCAGTGGGTTGCAGAGAAAAAGAAATATGCTGGCAAAAAAAATCCAATTGAGTGATGAAACAGCTCTTCATTTTCTGGCTTTATTTTTATGCTAACAAATTTGTTCTCTGAAAAGTGTCCACAAAGCCAAGTCTCTGATTAACACCTTTGTAGGGATGGTTTTTCACCTATTACTAAATTAAACTTGCTTCATTGGAAAGGCAGCAAGATGCATCCTCATTTCAATTTCTACTGAAATAATACAGGTTGACACCAGGAAACATTAACGCCACTGCATCCTTGCTGCTTTCTCATGTGGAAGTCTGTTTAATGTGAAAACAAGGTGATATCTAATTAGCACACAGGTAAGGAATTAAGAAAATCTTTATTTAAGGGTGAAGATGTTTCTCACAAAATCGTTGCCCCAATGCATCATTGAAATTCAAGCTGGAAAGATGATTTTAATATATCACTTGTACATTTTGTATTGCTCTTCTGGTGACAATGTAGTTTGTTTTTGTCAATTACCCTTTTAATAATAGGGTAAAGAAAATTAAGTGGATTTTTTAAAGAAAACTATACTGTCAATATACTATTCAAACAAATTAAAATGGTAAAAGTTATTGTACTTCAAGTAAAAATAAAAGAGCAAAAATATCAATCCCAGTTTTGATTACTTAAATTAACAAAAAAAATGCATATAGCAAAGGATAGTTTCAATCTGCCTACCTCTGGGTTATGGGCCCAGCATGCTTCCATTGCAGTACTCTGCTGCACATGTAAGTGCAAGAGATCCTGAAGCACTCACTCATCATGGGAAAGTACCAATGTGTTTCTTCGTTGGTTGATGGAAGAAACATTTTACAAAAACTCTCCAGATTATTGACTTTTTAAAGTTTTTCTAGGAAACGTTCTAGATGTATGCTTATTAGCCTTTGTCAGAATGTATTTTTAGCGAAGTGTCTCTGTGGCGCAATCGGTTAGTGTATCCGGCTACTAACCAAAAGGTTGGTGGTTCAATCCCACCCAGGGACGTAATTGACCTTGTTATCAGATTTTGGTGATCTTTAAGTAGACAAGTCAAAATTTCAAACCCCTTGTTATGGTGTAGGGTACCTGGCCTTTTCTGATGTAATCAGAGTTAGATTTGATTCAGTGATTTAATAAAAACAGCTAGGAAGCACAATTTAGCAGTGGGTTGCAGAGAAAAAGAAATATGCTGGCAAAAAAAAATCCAATTGAGTGATTAAACAGCTCTTCATTTTCTGGCTTTATTTTTATGCTAACAAATTTGTTCTCTGAAAAGTGTCCACAAAGCCAAGTCTCTGATTAACACCTTTGTAGGGATGGTTTTTCACCTATTACTAAATTAAACTTGCTTCATTGGAAAGGCAGCAAGATGCATCCTCATTTCAATGTCTACTGAAATAATACAGGTTGACACCAGGAAACATTAACGCCACTGCATCCTTGCTGCTTTCTCATGTAGAAGTCTGTTTATTGTGAAAACAAGGCGATATCTAATTAGCACACAGGTAAGGAATTAAGTAAATCTTTATTTAAGGGTGAAGATGTTTCTCACAAAATCGTTGCCCAAATGCATAATTGAAATTCAAGCTGGAAAGATGATTTTAATATATCACTTGTACATTTTGTATTGCTCTTCTGGTGACAATGTAGTTTGTTTTTGTCAATTACCCTTTTAATAATAGGGTAAAGAAAATTAAGTGGATTTTTTAAAGAAAACTATACTGTCAATATACTATTAAAACAAATTAAAATGGTAAAAGTTATTGTACTTTAAGTAAAAATAAAAGAGCAAAAATATCAATCCCAGTTTTGATTACTTAAATTAACAAAAAAAATGCATATAGCAAAGGATAGTTTCAATCTGCCTACCTCTGGGTTATGGGCCCTGTATGCTTCCATTGCAGTACTCTGCTGCACATGTAAGTGCAAGAGATCCTGAAGCACTCACTCATCATGGGAAAGTACCAATGTGTTTCTTCATTGGTTGATGGAAGAAACATCTTACAAAAACTCTCCAGATTATTAATCGTTGCCCCAATGCATCATTGAAATTCAAGCTGGAAAGATGATTTTAATATATCACTTGTACATTTTGTATTGCTCTTCTGGTGACAATGTAGTTTGTTTTTGTCAATTACCATTTTAATAATAGGGTAAAGAAAATTAAGTGGATTTTTAAAAGAAAACAATACTTTCAATATACTATTAAAACAAATTAAAATGGTAAAAGTTATTGTACTTTAATGAAAAATAAAAGAGCAAAAATATCAATCCCAGTTTTGGATTACTTTAATTAACAAAAAAAATGCATATAGCAGAGGATAGTTTTAATCTGCCTACCTCTGGGTTATGGGCCCAGCATGCTTCCATTGCAGTACTTTGCTGCACATGTAAGTGCAAGAGATCCTGAAGCACTCAGTCATCAATGGAAAGTACCAATGTGTTTCTTCGTTGGTTGATGGAAGAAACATTTTACAAAAACTCTCCAGATTATTGACTTTTTAAAGTTTTTCTAGGAAACGTTCTAGATGTATGCTTATTAGCCTTTGTCAGAATGTATTTTTAGCGAAGTGTCTCTGTGGCGCAATCGGTTAGTGTATCCGGCTACTAACCAAAAGGTTGGTGGTTCAATCCCACCCAGGGACGTAATTGACCTTGTTATCAGATTTTGGTGATCTTTAAGTAGACAAGTCAAAATTTCAAACCCCTTGTTATGGTGTAGGGTACCTGGCCTTTTCTGATGTAATCAGAGTTAGATTTGATTCAGTGATTTAATAAAAACAGCTAGGAAGCACAATTTAGCAGTGGGTTGCAGAGAAAAAGAAATATGCTGGCAAAAAAAATCCAATTGAGTGATTAAACAGCTCTTCATTTTCTGGCTTTATTTTTATGCTAACAAATTTGTTCTCTGAAAAGTGTCCACAAAGCCAAGTCTCTGATTAACACCTTTGTAGGGATGGTTTTTCACCTATTACTAAATTAAACTTGCTTCATTGGAAAGGCAGCAAGATGCATCCTCATTTCAATGTCTACTGAAATAATACAGGTTGACACCAGGAAACATTAACGCCACTGCATCCTTGCTGCTTTCTCATGTAGAAGTCTGTTTATTGTGAAAACAAGGTGATATCTAATTAGCACACAGGTAAGGAATTAAGTAAATCTTTATTTAAGGGTGAAGATGTTTCTCACAAAATCGTTGCCCAAATGCATAATTGAAATTCAAGCTGGAAAGATGATTTTAATATATCACTTGTACATTTTGTATTGCTCTTCTGGTGACAATGTAGTTTGTTTTTGTCAATTACCCTTTTAATAATAGGGTAAAGAAAATTAAGTGGATTTTTTAAAGAAAACTATACTGTCAATATACTATTAAAACAAATTAAAATGGTAAAAGTTATTGTACTTTAAGTAAAAATAAAAGAGCAAAAATATCAATCCCAGTTTTGATTACTTAAATTAACAAAAAAAATGCATATAGCAAAGGATAGTTTCAATCTGCCTACCTCTGGGTTATGGGCCCTGTATGCTTCCATTGCAGTACTCTGCTGCACATGTAAGTGCAAGAGATCCTGAAGCACTCACTCATCATGGGAAAGTACCAATGTGTTTCTTCATTGGTTGATGGAAGAAACATCTTACAAAAACTCTCCAGATTATTAATCGTTGCCCCAATGCATCATTGAAATTCAAGCTGGAAAGATGATTTTAATATATCACTTGTACATTTTGTATTGCTCTTCTGGTGACAATGTAGTTTGTTTTTGTCAATTACCATTTTAATAATAGGGTAAAGAAAATTAAGTGGATTTTTAAAAGAAAACAATACTTTCAATATACTATTAAAACAAATTAAAATGGTAAAAGTTATTGTACTTTAATGAAAAATAAAAGAGCAAAAATATCAATCCCAGTTTTGGATTACTTTAATTAACAAAAAAAATGCATATAGCAGAGGATAGTTTTAATCTGCCTACCTCTGGGTTATGGGCCCAGCATGCTTCCATTGCAGTACTTTGCTGCACATGTAAGTGCAAGAGATCCTGAAGCACTCAGTCATCAATGGAAAGTACCAATGTGTTTCTTCGTTGGTTGATGGAAGAAACATTTTACAAAAACTCTCCAGATTATTGACTTTTTAAAGTTTTTCTAGGAAACGTTCTAGATGTATGCTTATTAGCCTTTGTCAGTATGTACTTTTTGCAAAGTGTCTCTGTGGCGCAATCGGTTAGTGTGTCCGGCTACTAATCAAAAGGTTGGTGGTTCAATCCCACCCATTGACCTTGTTATCAGATTTTGGTGATCTTTAAGTAGACAAGTCAAAATTTAAAACCCCCTGTTATGGTGTAGGGTACCTGGCCTTCTCTGATGTAATCAGAGTTAGATTTGATTCATTGATTTTATAAAAACAGCTAGGAAGCACAATTTAGCAGTGGGTTGCAGAGATAAAGAAATATGCTGGCAAAAAAAATCCAATTGAGTGATTAAACAGCTCTTCATTTTCTGGCTTTATTTTTATGCTAACAAATTTGTTCTCAGAAAAGTGTCCACAAAGCCAAGTCTCTGATTAACACCTTTGTAAGGATGGTTTTTCACCTATTACTAAATTAAACTTGCTTCATTGGAAAGGCAGCAAGATGCATCCTCATTTCAATGTCTACTGAAATAATACAGGTTGACACCAGGAAACATTAACGCCACTGCATCCTTGCTGCTTTCTCATGTGGAAGTCTGTTTAATGTGAAAACAAGGTGATATCTAATTAGCACACAGGTAAGGAATTAAGAAAATCTTTATTTAAGGGTGAAAATGTTTCTCACAAAATCGTTGCCCCAATGCATCATTGAAATTCAAGCTGGAAAGATGATTTTAATATATCACTTGTACATTTTGTATTGCTCTTCTGGTGACAATGTAGTTTGTTTTTGTCAATTACCCTTTTAATAATAGGGTAAAGAAAATTAAGTGGATTTTTTTAAAGAAAACTATACTGTCAATATACTATTAAAACAAATTATAATGGTAAAAGTTATTGTACTTTAAGTAAAAATAAAAGAGCCAAAATATCAATCCCAGTTTTGGATTACTTTAATTAACAAAAAAAAATGCATATAGCAGAGGATAGTTTCAATCTGCCTACCGCTGGGTTATGGGCCCAGCATGCTTCCATTGCTGTACTCTGCTGCACATGTAAGTGCAAGAGATCCTGAAGCACTCACTCATCATGGGAAAGTACCAATGTGTTTCTTCGTTGGTTGATGGAAGAAACATCTTACAAAAACTCTCCAGATTATTGACTTTTTAAAGTTTTTCTAGGAAACATTTTAGATGAATGCTTATTAGCCTTTGTCAGTATGGACTTTTGCAAAGTGTCTCTGTGGTGCAATCAGTTAGTGTGCACGGCTATTAACCAAAAGGTTGGTGGTTCAATCCCACCCAGGGACGTAATTGACCTTGTTATCAGATTTTGGTGATCTTTAAGTAGACAAGTCAAAATTTCAAATCCCCCTGTTCTGGTGTAGGGTACCTGGCCTTCTCTGATGTAATCAGAGTTAGATTTGATTCAGTGATTTTATAAAAACAGATAGGAAGCACAATTTAGCAGTGGTTTGCAGAGAAAAAGAAATATGCTGGCAGAAAAAATCAATTGAGTGATTAAACAGCTCTTCATTTTCTGGCTTTATTTTTATGCTAACAAATTTGTTCTTTGAAAAGTGTCCACAAAGCCAAGTCTCTGATTAACACCTTTGTAGGGATGGTTTTTCACCTATTACTAAATTAAACTTGCTTCATTGGAAAGGCAGCAAGATGCATCCTCATTTCAATGTCTACTGAAATAATACAGGTTGACACCAGGAAACATTAACGCCACTGCATCCTTGCTGCTTTCTCATGTAGAAGTCTGTTTAATGTGAAAACAAGGTGATATCTAATTAGCACACAGGTTAGGAATTAAGAAAATCTTTATTTAAGGGTGAAGATGTTTCTCACAAAATTGTTGCCCCAATGCATCATTGAAATTCAAGCTGGAAAGATGATTTTAATATATCACTTGTACATTTTGTATTGCTCTTCTGGTGACAATGTAGTTTGTTTTTGTCAATTACCCTTTTAATAATAGGGTAAAGAAAATTAAGTGGATTTTTTAAAGAAAACTATACTGTCAATATACTATTAAAACAAATTAAAATGGTAAAAGTTATTGTACTTTAAGTAAAAATAAAAGAGCAAAAATATCAATCCCAGTTTTGATTACTTAAATTAACAAAAAAAATGCATATAGCAAAGGATAGTTTCAATCTGCCTACCTCTGGGTTATGGGCCCAGCATGCTTCCATTGCAGTACTCTGCTGCACATGTAAGTGCAAGAGATCCTGAAGCACTCACTCATCATGGGAAAGTACCAATGTGTTTCTTCGTTGGTTGATGGAAGAAACATCTTACAAAAACTCTCCAGATTATTGACTTTTTAAAGTTTTTCTAGGAAACGTTCTAGATGTATGCTTATTAGCCTTTGTCAGTATGGACTTTTTGCAAAGTGTCTCTGTGGCGCAATCGGTTAGTGAGTCTGGCTACTAACCAAAAGGTTGATGGTTCAATCCCACCCTGGGATGTAATTGACCTTGTTATCAGATTTTGGTGATCTTTAAGTAGACAAGTCAAAATTTCAAACCCCCTGTTATGGTGTAGGGTACCTGGCCTTCTCTGATGTAATCAGAGTTAGATTTGATTCATTGATTTTATAAAAACAGCTAGGAAGCACAATTTAGCAGTGGGTTGCAGAGAAAAAGAAATATGCTGGCAAAAAAAATCCAATTGAGTGATGAAACAGCTCTTCATTTTCTGGCTTTATTTTTATGCTAACAAATTTGTTCTCTGAAAAGTGTCCACAAAGCCAAGTCTCTGATTAACACCTTTGTAGGGATGGTTTTTCACCTATTACTAAATTAAACTTGCTTCATTGGAAAGGCAGCAAGATGCATCCTCATTTCAATTTCTACTGAAATAATACAGGTTGACACCAGGAAACATTAACGCCACTGCATCCTTGCTGCTTTCTCATGTGGAAGTCTGTTTAATGTGAAAACAAGGTGATATCTAATTAGCACACAGGTAAGGAATTAAGAAAATCTTTATTTAAGGGTGAAGATGTTTCTCACAAAATCGTTGCCCCAATGCATCATTGAAATTCAAGCTGGAAAGATGATTTTAATATATCACTTGTACATTTTGTATTGCTCTTCTGGTGACAATGTAGTTTGTTTTTGTCAATTACCCTTTTAATAATAGGGTAAAGAAAATTAAGTGGATTTTTTAAAGAAAACTATACTGTCAATATACTATTCAAACAAATTAAAATGGTAAAAGTTATTGTACTTCAAGTAAAAATAAAAGAGCAAAAATATCAATCCCAGTTTTGATTACTTAAATTAACAAAAAAAATGCATATAGCAAAGGATAGTTTCAATCTGCCTACCTCTGGGTTATGGGCCCAGCATGCTTCCATTGCAGTACTCTGCTGCACATGTAAGTGCAAGAGATCCTGAAGCACTCACTCATCATGGGAAAGTACCAATGTGTTTCTTCGTTGGTTGATGGAAGAAACATTTTACAAAAACTCTCCAGATTATTGACTTTTTAAAGTTTTTCTAGGAAACGTTCTAGATGTATGCTTATTAGCCTTTGTCAGAATGTATTTTTAGCGAAGTGTCTCTGTGGCGCAATCGGTTAGTGTATCCGGCTACTAACCAAAAGGTTGGTGGTTCAATCCCACCCAGGGACGTAATTGACCTTGTTATCAGATTTTGGTGATCTTTAAGTAGACAAGTCAAAATTTCAAACCCCTTGTTATGGTGTAGGGTACCTGGCCTTTTCTGATGTAATCAGAGTTAGATTTGATTCAGTGATTTAATAAAAACAGCTAGGAAGCACAATTTAGCAGTGGGTTGCAGAGAAAAAGAAATATGCTGGCAAAAAAAATCCAATTGAGTGATTAAACAGCTCTTCATTTTCTGGCTTTATTTTTATGCTAACAAATTTGTTCTCTGAAAAGTGTCCACAAAGCCAAGTCTCTGATTAACACCTTTGTAGGGATGGTTTTTCACCTATTACTAAATTAAACTTGCTTCATTGGAAAGGCAGCAAGATGCATCCTCATTTCAATGTCTACTGAAATAATACAGGTTGACACCAGGAAACATTAACGCCACTGCATCCTTGCTGCTTTCTCATGTAGAAGTCTGTTTATTGTGAAAACAAGGTGATATCTAATTAGCACACAGGTAAGGAATTAAGTAAATCTTTATTTAAGGGTGAAGATGTTTCTCACAAAATCGTTGCCCAAATGCATAATTGAAATTCAAGCTGGAAAGATGATTTTAATATATCACTTGTACATTTTGTATTGCTCTTCTGGTGACAATGTAGTTTGTTTTTGTCAATTACCCTTTTAATAATAGGGTAAAGAAAATTAAGTGGATTTTTTTAAAGAAAACTATACTGTCAATATACTATTAAAACAAATTAAAATGGTAAAAGTTATTGTACTTTAAGTAAAAATAAAAGAGCAAAAATATCAATCCCAGTTTTGATTACTTAAATTAACAAAAAAAATGCATATAGCAAAGGATAGTTTCAATCTGCCTACCTCTGGGTTATGGGCCCTGTATGCTTCCATTGCAGTACTCTGCTGCACATGTAAGTGCAAGAGATCCTGAAGCACTCACTCATCATGGGAAAGTACCAATGTGTTTCTTCATTGGTTGATGGAAGAAACATCTTACAAAAACTCTCCAGATTATTAATCGTTGCCCCAATGCATCATTGAAATTCAAGCTGGAAAGATGATTTTAATATATCACTTGTACATTTTGTATTGCTCTTCTGGTGACAATGTAGTTTGTTTTTGTCAATTACCATTTTAATAATAGGGTAAAGAAAATTAAGTGGATTTTTAAAAGAAAACAATACTTTCAATATACTATTAAAACAAATTAAAATGGTAAAAGTTATTGTACTTTAATGAAAAATAAAAGAGCAAAAATATCAATCCCAGTTTTGGATTACTTTAATTAACAAAAAAAATGCATATAGCAGAGGATAGTTTTAATCTGCCTACCTCTGGGTTATGGGCCCAGCATGCTTCCATTGCAGTACTTTGCTGCACATGTAAGTGCAAGAGATCCTGAAGCACTCAGTCATCAATGGAAAGTACCAATGTGTTTCTTCGTTGGTTGATGGAAGAAACATTTTACAAAAACTCTCCAGATTATTGACTTTTTAAAGTTTTTCTAGGAAACGTTCTAGATGTATGCTTATTAGCCTTTGTCAGTATGTACTTTTTGCAAAGTGTCTCTGTGGCGCAATCGGTTAGTGTGTCCGGCTACTAATCAAAAGGTTGGTGGTTCAATCCCACCCATTGACCTTGTTATCAGATTTTGGTGATCTTTAAGTAGACAAGTCAAAATTTAAAACCCCCTGTTATGGTGTAGGGTACCTTGCCTTCTCTGATGTAATCAGAGTTAGATTTGATTCATTGATTTTATAAAAACAGCTAGGAAGCACAATTTAGCAGTGGGTTGCAGAGATAAAGAAATATGCTGGCAAAAAAAATCCAATTGAGTGATTAAACAGCTCTTCATTTTCTGGCTTTATTTTTATGCTAACAAATTTGTTCTCTGAAAAGTGTCCACAAAGCCAAGTCTCTGATTAACACCTTTGTAAAGATGGTTTTTAACCTATTACTAAATTAAACTTGCTTCATTGGAAAGGCAGCAAGATGCATCCTCATTTCAATGTCTACTGAAATAATACAGGTTGACACCAGGAAACATTAACGCCACTGCATCCTTGCTGCTTTCTCATGTGGAAGTCTGTTTAATGTGAAAACAAGGTGATATCTAATTAGCACACAGGTAAGGAATTAAGAAAATCTTTATTTAAGGGTGAAGATGTTTCTCACAAAATCGTTGCCCCAATGCATCATTGAAATTCAAGCTGGAAAGATGATTTTAATATATCACTTGTACATTTTGTATTGCTCTTCTGGTGACAATGTAGTTTGTTTTTGTCAATTACCATTTTAATAATAGGGTAAAGAAAATTAAGTGGATTTTTTAAAGAAAACTATACTGTCAATATACTATTAAAACAAATTAAAATGGTAAAAGTTATTGTACTTTAAGTAAAAATAAAAAAGCAAAAATATCAATCCCAGTTTTGATTACTAAAATTAACAAAAAAAAATGCATATAGCAGAGGATAGTTTCAATCTGCCTACCTCTGGGTTATGTGCCCAGCATGCTTCCATTGCTGTACTCTGCTGCACATGTAAGTGCAATAGATCCTAAAGCACTCACTCATCATGGGAAAGTACCAATGTGTTTCTTCGTTGGTTGATGGAAGAAACATCTTACAAAAACTCTCCAGATTATTGACTTTTTAAAGTTTTTCTAGGAAAAGTTTTAGATGAATGCTTATTAGCCTTTGTCAGTATGTACTTTTGCAAAGTGTCTCTGTGGCGCAATCAGTTAGTGTGTATGGCTATTAACCAAAAGGTTGGTGGTTCAATCCCACCCAGGGACGTAATTGACCTTGTTATCAGATTTTGGTGATCTTTAAGTAGACAAGTCAAAATTTCAAACCCCCTCTTATGGTGTAGGGTACCTGGCCTTCTCTGATGTAATCAGAGTTAGATTTGATTCAGTGATTTTATAAAAACAGCTAGGAAGCACAATTTAGCAGTGGGTTGCAGAGAAAAAGAAATATGCTGGCAAAAAAATCCAATTGAGTGATTAAACAGCTCTTCATTTTCTGGCTTTATTTTTATGCTAACAAATTTGTTCTCAGAAAAGTGTCCACAAAGCCAAGTCTCTGATTAACACCTTTGTAAGGATGGTTTTTCACCTATTACTAAATTAAACTTGCTTCATTGGAAAGGCAGCAAGATGCATCCTCATTTCAATGTCTACTGAAATAATACAGGTTGACACCAGGAAACATTAACGCCACTGCATCCTTGCTGCTTTCTCATGTGGAAGTCTGTTTAATGTGAAAACAAGGTGATATCTAATTAGCACACAGGTAAGGAATTAAGAAAATCTTTATTTAAGGGTGAAAATGTTTCTCACAAAATCGTTGCCCCAATGCATCATTGAAATTCAAGCTGGAAAGATGATTTTAATATATCACTTGTACATTTTGTATTGCTCTTCTGGTGACAATGTAGTTTGTTTTTGTCAATTACCCTTTTAATAATAGGGTAAAGAAAATTAAGTGGATTTTTTTAAAGAAAACTATACTGTCAATATACTATTAAAACAAATTATAATGGTAAAAGTTATTGTACTTTAAGTAAAAATAAAAGAGCCAAAATATCAATCCCAGTTTTGGATTACTTTAATTAACAAAAAAAAATGCATATAGCAGAGGATAGTTTCAATCTGCCTACCGCTGGGTTATGGGCCCAGCATGCTTCCATTGCTGTACTCTGCTGCACATGTAAGTGCAAGAGATCCTGAAGCACTCACTCATCATGGGAAAGTACCAATGTGTTTCTTCGTTGGTTGATGGAAGAAACATCTTACAAAAACTCTCCAGATTATTGACTTTTTAAAGTTTTTCTAGGAAACATTTTAGATGAATGCTTATTAGCCTTTGTCAGTATGGACTTTTGCAAAGTGTCTCTGTGGCGCAATCAGTTAGTGTGCACGGCTATTAACCAAAAGGTTGGTGGTTCAATCCCACCCAGGGACGTAATTGACCTTGTTATCAGATTTTGGTGATCTTTAAGTAGACAAGTCAAAATTTCAAATCCCCCTGTTCTGGTGTAGGGTACCTGGCCTTCTCTGATGTAATCAGAGTTAGATTTGATTCAGTGATTTTATAAAATCAGCTAGGAAGCACAATTTAGCAGTGGGTTGCAGAGAAAAAGAAATATGCTGGCAAAAAAATTCCAATTGAGTGATTAAACAGCTCTTAATTTTCTGGCTTTATTTTTATGCTAACAAATTTGTTCTCTGAAAAGTGTCCACAAAGCCAAGTCTCTGATTAACACCTTTGTAAGGATGGTTTTTAACCTATTACTAAATTAAACTTGCTTCATTGGAAAGGCAGCAAGATGCATCCTCATTTCAATGTCTACTGAAATAATACAGGTTGACACCAGGAAACATTAACGCCACTGCATCCTTGCTGCTTTCTCATGTGGAAGTCTGTTTAATGTGAAAACAAGGTGATATCTAATTAGCACACAGGTAAGGAATTAAGAAAATCTTTATTTAAGGGTGAAAATGTTTCTCACAAAATCGTTGCCCCAATGCATCATTGAAATTCAAGCTGGAAATATGATTTTAATATATCACTTGTACATTTTGCATTGCTCTTCTGGTGACAATGTAGTTTGTTTTTGTCAATTACCATTTTAATAATAGGGTAAAGAAAATTAAGTGGATTTTTGAAAGAAAACAATACTGTCAATATACTATTAAAACAAATTAAAATGGTAAAAGTTATTGTACTGTAAGTAAAAATAAAAGAGCCAACATATCAATCCCAGTTTTGGAATACTTTAATTAACAAAAACAAATGCATATAGCAGAGGATAGTTTCAATCTGCCTACCTCTGGGTTATGTGCTCAGCATGCTTCCATTGCTGTACTCTGCTGCACATGTAAGTGCAATAGATCCTGAAGCACTCACTCATCATGGGAAAGTACCAATGTGTTTCTTCGTTGGTTGATGGAAGAAACATTTTACAAAAACTCTCCAGATTATTGACTTTTTAAAGTTTTTCTAGGAAACGTTTTAGATGAATGCTTATTAGCCTTTGTCAGTATGTACTTTTGCAAAGTGTCTCTGTGGCGCAATCAGTTAGTGTGTATGGCTATTAACCAAAAGGTTGGTGGTTCAATCCCACCCAGGGACGTAATTGACCTTGTTATCAGATTTTGGTGATCTTTAAGTAGACAAGTCAAAATTTCAAACCCCCTCTTATGGTGTAGGGTACCTGGCCTTCTCTGATGTAATCAGAGTTAGATTTGATTCAGTGATTTTATAAAAACAGCTAGGAAGCACAATTTAGCAGTGGGTTGCAGAGAAAAAGAAATATGCTGGCAAAAAAATCCAATAGAGTGATTAAACAGCTCTTCATTTTCTGGCTTTATTTTTATGCTAACAAATTTGTTCTCTGAAAAGTGTCCACAAAGCCAAGTCTCTGATTAACACCTTTGTAAGGATGGTTTTTCACCTATTACTAAATTAAACTTGCTTCATTGGAAAGGCAGCAAGATGCATCCTCATTTCAATGTCTACTGAAATAATACAGGTTGACACCAGGAAACATTAACGCCACTGCATCCTTGCTGCTTTCTCATGTAAAAGTCTATTTAATGTGAAAACAAGGTGATATCTAATTAGCACACAGGTAAGGAATTAAGAAAATCTTTATTTAAGGGTGAAAATGTTTCTCACAAAATCGTTGCCCCAATGCATCATTGAAATTCAAGCTGGAAAGATGATTTTAATATATCACTTGTACATTTTGTATTGCTCTTCTGCTGACAATGTAGTTTGTTTTTGTCAATTACCATTTTAATAATAGGGTAAAGAAAATTAAGTGGATTTTTAAAAGAAAACAATACTTTCAATATACTATTAAAACAAATTAAAATGGTAAAAGTTATTGTACTTTAATGAAAAATAAAAGAGCAAAAATATCAATCCCAGTTTTGGATTACTTTAATTAACAAAAAAAATGCATATAGCAGAGGATAGTTTTAATCTGCCTACCTCTGGGTTATGGGCCCAGCATGCTTCCATTGCAGTACTCTGCTGCACATGTAAGTGCAAGAGATCCTGAAGCACTCACTCATCATGGGAAAGTACCAATGTGTTTCTTCGTTGGTGGATGGAAGAAACATCTTACAAAAACTCTCCAGATTATTGACTTTTTAAAGTTTTTCTAGGAAACATTTTAGATGAATGCTTATTAGTCTTTGTCAGTATGTACTTTTTGCAAAGTGTCTCTGTGGCGCAATCGGTTAGTGTGTCCGGCTACTAACCAAAAGGTTGGTGGTTCAATCCCACCCAGGGACGTAATTGACCTTGTTATCAGATTTTGGTGATCTTTAAGTAGACAAGTCAAAATTTCAAATCCCCTCTTATGGTGTAGGGTACCTTGCCTTCTCTGATGTAATCAGAGTTAGATTTGATTCAGTGATTTTATAAAAACAGCTAGGAAGCACAATTTAGCAGTGGGTTGCAGAGAAAAAGAAATATGCTGGCAAAAAAATCCAATTGAGTGATTAAACAGCTCTTCATTTTCTGGCTTTATTTTTATGCTAACAAATTTGTTCTCTGAAAAGTGTCCACAAAGCCAAGTCTCTGATGAACACCTTTGTAAGGATGGTTTTTCACCTATTACTAAATTAAACTTGCTTCATTGGAAAGGCAGCAAGATGCATCCTCATTTCAATGTCTACTGAAATAATACAGGTTGACACCAGGAAACATTAACGCCAATGCATCCTTGCTGCTTTCTCATGTGGAAGTCTGTTTAATGTGAAAACAAGGTGATATCTAATTAGCACACAGGTAAGGAATTAAGAAAATCTTTATTTAAGGGTGAAGATGTTTCTCACAAAATCGTTGCCCCAATGCATCATTGAAATTCAAGCTGGAAAGATGATTTTAATATATCACTTGTACATTTTGTATTGCTCTTCTGGTGACAATGTAGTTTGTTTTTGTCAATTACCATTTTAATAATAGGGTAAAGAAAATTAAGTGGATTTTTAAAAGAAAACAATACTGTCAATATACTATTAAAACAAATTAAAATGGTAAAAGTTATTGTACTTTAAGTAAAAATAAAAGAGCCAAAATATCAATCCCAGTTTTGGATTACTTTAATTAACAAAAAAAATGCATATAGCAGAGGATAGTTTCAATCTGCCTACCGCTGGGTTATGGGCCCAGCATGCTTCCATTGCTGTACTCTGCTGCACATGTAAGTGCAAGAGATCCTGAAGCACTCACTCATCATGGGAAAGTACCAATGTGTTTCTTCGTTGGTTGATGGAAGAAACATCTTACAAAAACTCTCCAGATTATTGACTTTTTAAAGTTTTTCTAGGAAACGTTTTAGATGAATGCTTATTAGCCTTTGTCAGTAAGGACTTTCGCAAAGTGTCTCTGTGGCGCAATCAGTTAGTGTGCACGGCTATTAACCAAAAGGTTGGTGGTTCAATCCCACCCAGGGACGTAATTGACCTTGTTATCAGATTTTGGTGATCTTTAAGTAGACAAGTCAAAATTTCAAATCCCCCTGTACTGGTGTAGGGTACCTGGCCTTCTCTGATGTAATCAGAGTTAGATTTGATTCAGTGATTTTATAAAAACAGCTAGGAAGCACAATTTAGCAGTGGGTTGCAGAGAAAAAGAAATATGCTGGCAAAAAAAATCCAATTGAGTGATTAAACAGCTCTTAATTTTCTGGCTTTATTTTTATGCTAACAAATTTGTTCTCTGAAAAGTGTCCACAAAGCCAAGTCTCTGATTAACCCCTTTGTAAGGATGGTTTTTAACCTATTACTAAATTAAACTTGCTTCATTGGAAAGGCAGCAAGATGCATCCTCATTTCAATGTCTACTGAAATAATACAGGTTGACACCAGGAAACATTAACGCCACTGCATCCTTGCTGCTTTCTCATGTGGAAGTCTGTTTAATGTGAAAACAAGGTGATATCTAATTAGCACACAGGTAAGGAATTAAGAAAATCTTTATTTAAGGGTGAAAATGTTTCTCACAAAATCGTTGCCCCAATGCATCATTGAAATTCAAGCTGGAAATATGATTTTAATATATCACTTGTACATTTTGTATTGCTCTTCTGGTGACAATGTAGTTTGTTTTTGTCAATTACCATTTTAATAATAGGGTAAAGAAAATTAAGTGGATTTTTGAAAGAAAACAATACTGTCAATATACTATTAAAACAAATTAAAATGGTAAAAGTTATTGTACTGTAAGTAAAAATAAAAGAGCCAACATATCAATCCCAGTTTTGGAATACTTTAATTAACAAAAACAAATGCATATAGCAGAGGATAGTTTCAATCTGCCTACCTCTGGGTTATGTG
The DNA here is from genome assembly GCF_028390025.1 of Pseudophryne corroboree. NCBI lineage: Eukaryota > Metazoa > Chordata > Amphibia > Anura > Myobatrachidae > Pseudophryne > Pseudophryne corroboree. The sequence continues at coordinate 508,390 of NW_026970072.1, forward strand.
CTCAGCATGCTTCCATTGCTGTACTCTGCTGCACATGTAGGTACAAGACAGCTTTTCCTTGCCAATATCTCTCTTTTGCAAAGAGCTGCGCATTGGAAAATTCAGGGCTATGCCGTGTAGATGATGGCCTAACAGGAGGCTTTAAAATTTTCTTTCTAGTGTCCTTCGTTTGGGAGAAAAATGCAAAGGTACAAGACAGCTTTTCCTTGCCAATATCTCTCTTTTGCAAAGAGCTGCGCATTGGAAAATTCAGGGCTATGCCGTGTAGATGATGGCCTAACAGGAGGCTTTAAAAAAATGTTCTAGTGTCCTTCGTTTGGGAGAAAAATGCAAAGGTACAAGACAGCTTTTCCTTGCCTATATCTCTCTTTTGCAAAGAGTTGTGCATTGGAAAATTCAGGGCTATGCCGTGTAGATGATGGCCTAACAGGAGGCTTTAAAATTTTCTTTCTAGTGTCCTTCGTTTGGGAGAAAAATGCAAAGGTACAAGACAGTTTTTCCTTGCCAATATCTCTCTTTTGCAAAGAGCTGCGCATTGGAAAATTCAGGGCTATGCCGTGTAGATGATGGCCTAACAGGAGGCTTTAAAATTTTCTTTCTAGTGTCCTTCGTTTGGGAGAAAAATGCAAAGGTACAAGACAGCTTTTCCTTGCCAATATCTCTCTTTTGCAAAGAGCTGCGCATTGGAAAATTCAGGGCTATGCCGTGTAGATGATGGCCTAACAGGAGGCTTTAAAATTTTCTTTCTAGTGTCCTTCGTTTGGGAGAAAAATGCAAAGGTACAAGACAGCTTATCCTTGCCAGTATCTCTCTTTTGCAAAGAGCTGCGCATTGGAAAATTCAGGGCTATGCCGTGTAGATGATGGCCTAACAGGAGGCTTTAAAAAATTTTTTCTAGTGTCCTTCGTTTGGGAGAAAAATGCAAAGGTACAAGACAGCTTTTCCTTGCCAATATCTCTCTTTTGCAAAGAGCTGCGCATTGGAAAATTCAGGGCTATGCCGTGTAGATGATGGCCTAACAGGAGGCTTTAAAATTTTCTTTCTAGTGTCCTTCGTTTGGGAGAAAAATGCAAAGGTACAAGACAGCTTTTCCTTGCCAATATCTCTCTTTTGCAAAGAGCTGCGCATTGGAAAATTATGGGCTATGCCGTGTAGATGATGGCCTAACAGGAGGCTTTAAAATTTTCTTTCTAGTGTCCTTCGTTTGGGAGAAAAATGCAAAGGTACATGACAGCTTTTCCTTGCCAATATCTCTCTTTTGCAAAGAGCTGCGCATTGGAAAATTCAGGGCTATGCCGTGTAGATGATGGCCTAACAGGAGGCTTTAAAATTTTCTTTCTAGTGTCCTTCGTTTGGGAGAAAAATGCAAAGGTACAAGACAGTTTTTCCTTGCCAATATCTCTCTTTTGCAAAGAGCTGCGCATTGGAAAATTCAGGGCTATGCCGTGTAGATGATGGCCTAACAGGAGGCTTTAAAATTTTCTTTCTAGTGTCCTTCGTTTGGGAGAAAAATGCAAAGGTACAAGACAGCTTTTCCTTGCCAATATCTCTCTTTTGCAAAGAGCTGCGCATTGGAAAATTCAGGGCTATGCCGTGTAGATGATGGCCTAACAGGAGGCTTTAAAATTTTCTTTCTAGTGTCCTTCGTTTGGGAGAAAAATGCAAAGGTACAAGACAGCTTATCCTTGCCAATATCTCTCTTTTGCAAAGAGCTGCGCATTGGAAAATTCAGGGCTATGCCGTGTAGATGATGGCCTAACAGGAGGCTTTAAAATTTTCTTTCTAGTGTCCTTCGTTTGGGAGAAAAATGCAAAGGTACAAGACAGCTTTTCCTTGCCAATATCTCTCTTTTGCAAAGAGCTGCGCATTGGAAAATTCAGGGCTATGCCGTGTAGATGATGGCCTAACAGGAGGCTTTAAAATTTTCTTTCTAGTGTCCTTCGTTTGGGAGAAAAATGCAAAGGTACAAGACAGCTTTTCCTTGCCAATATCTCTCTTTTGCAAAGAGCTGCGCATTGGAAAATTCAGGGCTATGCCGTGTAGATGATGGCCTAACAGGAGGCTTTAAAATTTTCTTTCTAGTGTCCTTCGTTTGGGAGAAAAACGCAAAGGTACAAGACAGCTTTTCCTTGCCAATATCGCTCTTTTGCAAAGAGCTGCGCATTGGAAAATTCAGGGCTATGCCGTGTAGATGATGGCCTAACAGGAGGCTTTACAATTTTATTTCTAGTGTCCTTCGTTTGGGAGAAAAATGCAAAGGTACAAGACAGCTTATCCTTGCCAATATCTCTCTTTTGCAAAGAGCTGCGCATTGGAAAATTCAGGGCTATGCCGTGTAGATGATGGCCTAACAGGAGGCTTTAAAATTTTCTTTCTAGTGTCCTTCGTTTGGGAGAAAAATGCAAAGGTACAAGACAGCTTATCCTTGCCAATATCTCTCTTTTGCAAAGAGCTGCGCATTGGAAAATTCAGGGCTATGCCGTGTAGATGATGGCCTAACAGGAGGCTTTAAAATTTTCTTTCTAGTGTCCTTCGTTTGGGAGAAAAATGCAAAGGTACAAGACAGCTTATCCTTGCCAATATCTCTCTTTTGCAAAGAGCTGCGCATTGGAAAATTCAGGGCTATGCCGTGTAGATGATGGCCTAACAGGAGGCTTTAAAAAAATTTTTCTAGTGTCCTTCGTTTGGGAGAAAAATGCAAAGGTACAAGACAGCTTTTCCTTGCCAATATCTCTCTTTTGCAAAGAGCTGCGCATTGGAAAATTCAGGGCTATGCCGTGTAGATGATGGCCTAACAGGAGGCTTTAAAATTTTCTTTCTAGTGTCCTTCGTTTGGGAGAAAAATGCAAAGGTACAAGACAGCTTTTCCTTGCCAATATCTCTCTTTTGCAAAGAGCTGCGCATTGGAAAATTCAGGGCTATGCCGTGTAGATGATGGCCTAACAGGAGGCTTTAAAATTTTCTTTCTAGTGTCCTTCGTTTGGGAGAAAAATGCAAAGGTACAAGACAGCTTTTCCTTGCCAATATCTCTCTTTTGCAAAGAGCTGCGCATTGGAAAATTCAGGGCTATGCCGTGTAGATGATGGCCTAACAGGAGGCTTTAAAATTTTCTTTCTAGTGTCCTTCGTTTGGGAGAAAAATGCAAAGGTACAAGACAGCTTATCCTTGCCAATATCTCTCTTTTGCAAAGAGCTGCGCATTGGAAAATTCAGGGCTATGCCGTGTAGATGATGGCCTAACAGGAGGCTTTAAAATTTTCTTTCTAGTGTCCTTCGTTTGGGAGAAAAATGCAAAGGTACAAGACAGTTTTTCCTTGCTAATATCTCTCTTTTGCAAAGAGCTGCGTATTGGAAAATTCAGGGCTATGCCGTGTAGATGATGGCCTAACAGGAGGCTTTAAAATTTTCTTTCTAGTGTCCTTCGTTTGGGAGAAAAATGCAAAGGTACAAGACAGCTTTTCCTTGCCAATATCTCTCTTTTGCAAAGAGCTGCGCATTGGAAAATTCAGGGCTATGCCGTGTAGATGATGGCCTAACAGGAGGCTTTAAAATTTTCTTTCTAGTGTCCTTCGTTTGGGAGAAAAATGCAAAGGTACAAGACAGCTTTTCCTTGCCAATATCTCTCTTTTGCAAAGAGCTGCGCATTGGAAAATTCAGGGCTATGCCGTGTAGATGATGGCCTAACAGGAGGCTTTAAAATTTTCTTTCTAGTGTCCTTCGTTTGGGAGAAAAATGCAAAGGTACAAGACAGCTTTTCCTTGCCAATATCTATCTTTTGCAAAGAGCTGCGCATTGGAAAATTCAGGGCTATGCCGTGTAGATGATGGCCTAACAGGAGGCTTTAAAATTTTCTTTCTAGTGTCCTTCGTTTGGGAGAAAAATGCAAAGGTACAAGACAGCTTTTCATTGCCAATATCTCTCTTTTGCAAAGAGCTACGCATTGGAAAATTCAGGGCTATACCATGTAGATGAAGCACTAACAGGAGGCTTTAAAATTTTCATTCTAGTGTCCTTCGTTTGGGAGAAAAATCCAATGGTACAAGACAGTTTTTCCTTGCCAATATCTCTCTTTTACAAAGAGCTGCGCATTGGAAAATTCAGGGCTATGCCGTGTAGATGATGGCCTAACAGGAGGCTTTAAAATTTTCTTTCTAGTTTCCTTCGTTTGGGAGAAAAATGCAAAGGTACAAGACAGCTTTTCCTTGCCAATATCTCTCTTTTGCAAAGAGCTGCGCATTGGAAAATTCAGGGCTATGCCGTGTAGATGATGGCCTAACAGGAGGCTTTAAAATTTTCTTTCTAGTGTCCTTCGTTTGGGAGAAAAATGCAAAGGTACAAGACAGCTTTTCCTTGCCAATATCTCTCTTTTGCAAAGAGCTGCGCATTGGAAAATTCAGGGCTATGCCGTGTAGATGATGGCCTAACAGGAGGCTTTAAAATTTTCTTTCTAGTGTCCTTCGTTTGGGAGAAAAATGCAAAGGTACAAGACAGCTTTTCCTTGCCAATATCTCTCTTTTGCAAAGAGCTGCGCATTGGAAAATTCAGGGCTATGCCGTGTAGATGATGGCCTAACAGGAGGCTTTAAAAAAAATGTTCTAGTGTCCTTCGTTTGGGAGAAAAATGCAAAGGTACAAGACAGCTTTTCCTTGCCAATATCTCTCTTTTGCAAAGAGCTGTGCATTGGAAAATTCAGGGCTATGCCGTGTAGATGATGGCCTAACAGGAGGCTTTAAAATTTTCTTTCTAGTGTCCTTCGTTTGGGAGAAAAATGCAAAGGTACAAGACAGTTTTTCCTTGCCAATATCTCTCTTTTGCAAAGAGCTGCGCATTGGAAAATTCAGGGCTATGCCGTGTAGATGATGGCCTAACAGGAGGCTTTAAAATTTTCTTTCTAGTGTCCTTCGTTTGGGAGAAAAATGCAAAGGTACAAGACAGCTTTTCCTTGCCAATATCTCTCTTTTGCAAAGAGCTGCGCATTGGAAAATTCAGGTCTATGCCGTGTAGATGATGGCCTAACAGGAGGCTTTAAATTTTTCTTTCTAGTGTCCTTCGTTTGGGAGAAAAATGCAAAGGTACAAGACAGTTTTTCCTTGCCAATATCTCTCTTTTGCAAAGAGCTGCGCATTGGAAAATTCAGGGCTATGCCGTGTAGATGATGGCCTAACAGGAGGCTTTAAAATTTTCTTTCTAGTGTCCTTCGTTTGGGAGAAAAATGCAAAGGTACAAGACAGCTTTTCCTTGCCAATATCTCTCTTTTGCAAAGAGCTGCGCATTGGAAAATTCAGGGCTATGCCGTGTAGATGATGGCCTAACAGGAGGCTTTAAAATTTTCTTTCTAGTGTCCTTCGTTTGGGAGAAAAATGCAAAGGTACACGACAGCTTATCCTTGCCAATATCTCTCTTTTGCAAAGAGCTGCGCATTGGAAAATTCAGGGCTATGCCGTGTAGATGATGGCCTAACAGGAGGCTTTAAAAAAAAATTCTAGTGTCCTTCGTTTGGGAGAAAAATGCAAAGGTACAAGACAGCTTTTCCTTGCCAATATCTCTCTTTTGCAAAGAGCTGCGCATTGGAAAATTCAGGGCTATGCCGTGTACATGATGGCCTAACAGGAGGCTTTAAAATTTTCTTTCTAGTGTCCTTCGTTTGGGAGAAAAATGCAAAGGTACAAGACAGCTTTTCCTTGCCAATATCTCTCTTTTGCAAAGAGCTGCGCATTGGAAAATTCAGGGCTATGCCGTGTAGATGATGGCCTAACAGGAGGCTTTAAAATTTTCTTTCTAGTGTCCTTCGTTTGGGAGAAAAACGCAAAGGTACAAGACAGCTTTTCCTTGCCAATATCTCTCTTTTGCAAAGAGCTGCGCATTGGAAAATTCAGGGCTATGCCGTGTAGATGATGGCCTAACAGGAGGCTTTACAATTTTATTTCTAGTGTCCTTCGTTTGGGAGAAAAATGCAAAGGTACAAGACAGCTTATCCTTGCCAATATCTCTCTTTTGCAAAGAGCTGCGCATTGGAAAATTCAGGGCTATGCCGTGTAGATGATGGCCTAACAGGAGGCTTTAAAAAATTTTTTCTAGTGTCCTTCGTTTGGGAGAAAAATGCAAAGGTACAAGACAGCTTTTCCTTGCCAATATCTCTCTTTTGCAAAGAGCTGCGCATTGGAAAATTCAGGGCTATGCCGTGTAGATGATGGCCTAACAGGAGGCTTTAAAATTTTCTTTCTAGTGTCCTTCGTTTGGGAGAAAAATGCAAAGGTACAAGACAGCTTTTCCTTGCCAATATCTCTCTTTTGCAAAGAGCTGCGCATTGGAAAATTATGGGCTATGCCGTGTAGATGATGGCCTAACAGGAGGCTTTAAAATTTTCTTTCTAGTGTCCTTCGTTTGGGAGAAAAATGCAAAGGTACATGACAGCTTTTCCTTGCCAATATCTCTCTTTTGCAAAGAGCTGCGCATTGGAAAATTCAGGGCTATGCCGTGTAGATGATGGCCTAACAGGAGGCTTTAAAATTTTCTTTCTAGTGTCCTTCGTTTAGGAGAAAAATGCAAAGGTACAAGACAGCTTTTCCTTGCCAATATCTCTCTTTTGCAAAGAGCTGCGCATTGGAAAATTCAGGGCTATGCCGTGTAGATGATGGCCTAACAGGAGGCTTTAAAATTTTCTTTCTAGTGTCCTTCGTTTGGGAGAAAAATGCAAAGGTACAAGACAGCTTTTCCTTGCCAATATCTCTCTTTTGCAAAGAGCTGCGCATTGGAAAATTCAGGGCTATGCCGTGTAGATGATGGCCTAACAGGAGGCTTTAAAATTTTCTTTCTAGTGTCCTTCGTTTGGGAGAAAAATGCAAAGGTACAAGACAGCTTTTCCTTGCCAATATCTCTCTTTTGCAAAGAGCTGCGCATTGGAAAATTCAAGGCTATGCCGTGTAGATGATGGCCTAACAGGAGGCTTTAAAAAAAATGTTCTAGTGTCCTTCGTTTGGGAGAAAAATGCAAAGGTACAAGACAGCTTTTCCTTGCCAATATCTCTCTTTTGCAAAGAGCTGTGCATTGGAAAATTCAGGGCTATGCCGTGTAGATGATGGCCTAACAGGAGGCTTTAAAATTTTCTTTCTAGTGTCCTTCGTTTGGGAGAAAAATGCAAAGGTACAAGACAGCTTATCCTTGCCAATATCTCTCTTTTGCAAAGAGCTGCGCATTGGAAAATTCAGGGCTATGCCGTGTAGATGATGGCCTAACAGGAGGCTTTAAAATTTTCTTTCTAGTGTCCTTCGTTTAGGAGAAAAATGCAAAGGTACAAGACAGTTTTTCCTTGCTAATATCTCTCTTTTGCAAAGAGCTGCGCATTGGAAAATTCAGGGCTATGCCGTGTAGATGATGGCCTAACAGGAGGCTTTAAAATTTTCTTTCTAGTGTCCTTCGTTTGGGAGAAAAATGCAAAGGTACAAGACAGCTTTTCCTTGCCAATATCTCTCTTTTGCAAAGAGCTGCGCATTGGAAAATTCAAGGCTATGCCGTGTAGATGATGGCCTAACAGGAGGCTTTAAAATTTTCTTTCTAGTGTCCTTCGTTTGGGAGAAAAATGCAAAGGTACAAGACAGCTTTTCCTTGCCAATATCTCTCTTTTGCAAAGAGCTGCGCATTGGAATATTCAGGGCTATGCCGTGTAGATGATGGCCTAACAGGAGGCTTTAAAATTTTCTTTCTAGTGTCCTTCGTTTGGGAGAAAAATGCAAAGGTACAAGACAGCTTTTCCTTGCCAATATCTCTCTTTTGCAAAGAGCTGCGCATTGGAAAATTCAGGGCTATGCCGTGTAGATGATGGCCTAACAGGAGGCTTTAAAATTTTCTTTCTAGTGTCCTTCGTTTGGGAGAAAAATGCAAAGGTACAAGACAGCTTTTCATTGCCAATATCTCTCTTTTGCAAAGAGCTACGCATTGGAAAATTCAGGGCTATACCATGTAGATGAAGCACTAACAGGAGGCTTTAAAATTTTCATTCTAGTGTCCTTCGTTTGGGAGAAAAATCCAATGGTACAAGACAGTTTTTCCTTGCCAATATCTCTCTTTTACAAAGAGCTGCGCATTGGAAAATTCAGGGCTATGCCGTGTAGATGATGGCCTAACAGGAGGCTTTAAAATTTTCTTTCTAGTTTCCTTCGTTTGGGAGAAAAATGCAAAGGTACAAGACAGCTTTTCCTTGCCAATATCTCTCTTTTGCAAAGAGCTGCGCATTGGAAAATTCAGGGCTATGCCGTGTAGATGATGGCCTAACAGGAGGCTTTAAAATTTTCTTTCTAGTGTCCTTCGTTTGGGAGAAAAATGCAAAGGTACAAGACAGCTTTTCCTTGCCAATATCTCTCTTTTGCAAAGAGCTGCGCATTGGAAAATTCAGGGCTATGCCGTGTAGATGATGGCCTAACAGGAGGCTTTAAAATTTTCTTTCTAGTGTCCTTCGTTTGGGAGAAAAATGCAAAGGTACAAGACAGCTTTTCCTTGCCAATATCTCTCTTTTGCAAAGAGCTGCGCATTGGAAAATTCAGGGCTATGCCGTGTAGATGATGGCCTAACAGGAGGCTTTAAAAAAAATGTTCTAGTGTCCTTCGTTTGGGAGAAAAATGCAAAGGTACAAGACAGCTTTTCCTTGCCAATATCTCTCTTTTGCAAAGAGCTGTGCATTGGAAAATTCAGGGCTATGCCGTGTAGATGATGGCCTAACAGGAGGCTTTAAAATTTTCTTTCTAGTGTCCTTCGTTTGGGAGAAAAATGCAAAGGTACAAGACAGTTTTTCCTTGCCAATATCTCTCTTTTGCAAAGAGCTGCGCATTGGAAAATTCAGGGCTATGCCGTGTAGATGATGGCCTAACAGGAGGCTTTAAAATTTTCTTTCTAGTGTCCTTCGTTTGGGAGAAAAATGCAAAGGTACAAGACAGCTTTTCCTTGCCAATATCTCTCTTTTGCAAAGAGCTGCGCATTGGAAAATTCAGGGCTATGCCGTGTAGATGATGGCCTAACAGGAGGCTTTAAAATTTTCTTTCTAGTGTCCTTCGTTTGGGAGAAAAATGCAAAGGTACAAGACAGCTTTTCCTTGCCAATATCTCTCTTTTGCAAAGAGCTGCGCATTGGAAAATTCAGGGCTATGCCATGTAGATGATGGCCTAACAGGAGGCTTTAAAATTTTCTTTCTAGTGTCCTTCGTTTGGGAGAAAAATGCAAAGGTACAAGACAGCTTATCCTTGCCAATATCTCTCTTTTGCAAAGAGCTGCGCATTGGAAAATTCAGGGCTATGCCGTGTAGATGATGGCCTAACAGGAGGCTTTAAAAAAAAATTCTAGTGTCCTTCGTTTGGGAGAAAAATGCAAAGGTACAAGACAGCTTTTCCTTGCCAATATCTCTCTTTTGCAAAGAGCTGCGCATTGGAAAATTCAGGGCTATGCCGTGTAGATGATGGCCTAACAGGAGGCTTTAAAATTTTCTTTCTAGTGTCCTTCGTTTGGGAGAAAAATGCAAAGGTACAAGACAGCTTTTCCTTGCCAATATCTCTCTTTTGCAAAGAGCTGCGCATTGGAAAATTCAGGGCTATGCCGTGTAGATGATGGCCTAACAGGAGGCTTTAAAATTTTCTTTCTAGTGTCCTTCGTTTGGGAGAAAAACGCAAAGGTACAAGACAGCTTTTCCTTGCCAATATCTCTCTTTTGCAAAGAGCTGCGCATTGGAAAATTCAGGGCTATGCCGTGTAGATGATGGCCTAACAGGAGGCTTTACAATTTTATTTCTAGTGTCCTTCGTTTGGGAGAAAAATGCAAAGGTACAAGACAGCTTATCCTTGCCAATATCTCTCTTTTGCAAAGAGCTGCGCATTGGAAAATTCAGGGCTATGCCGTGTAGATGATGGCCTAACAGGAGGCTTTAAAAAAATGTTCTAGTGTCCTTCGTTTGGGAGAAAAATGCAAAGGTACAAGACAGCTTTTCCTTGCCAATATCTCTCTTTTGCAAAGAGCTGCGCATTGGAAAATTCAGGGCTATGCCGTGTAGATGATGGCCTAACAGGAGGCTTTAAAATTTTCTTTCTAGTGTCCTTCGTTTGGGAGAAAAATGCAAAGGTACAAGACAGCTTTTCCTTGCCAATATCTCTCTTTTGCAAAGAGCTGCGCATTGGAAAATTATGGGCTATGCCGTGTAGATGATGGCCTAACAGGAGGCTTTAAAATTTTCTTTCTAGTGTCCTTCGTTTGGGAGAAAAATGCAAAGGTACATGACAGCTTTTCCTTGCCAATATCTCTCTTTTGCAAAGAGCTGCGCATTGGAAAATTCAGGGCTATGCCGTGTAGATGATGGCCTAACAGGAGGCTTTAAAATTTTCTTTCTAGTGTCCTTCGTTTAGGAGAAAAATGCAAAGGTACAAGACAGCTTTTCCTTGCCAATATCTCTCTTTTGCAAAAAGCTGCGCATTGGAAAATTCAGGGCTATGCCGTGTAGATGATGGCCTAACAGGAGGCTTTAAAATTTTCTTTCTAGTGTCCTTCGTTTGGGAGAAAAATGCAAAGGTACAAGACAGCTTTTCCTTGCCAATATCTCTCTTTTGCAAAGAGCTGCGCATTGGAAAATTCAGGGCTATGCCGTGTAGATGATGGCCTAACAGGAGGCTTTAAAAAAAATGTTCTAGTGTCCTTCGTTTGGGAGAAAAATGCAAAGGTACAAGACAGCTTTTCCTTGCCAATATCTCTCTTTTGCAAAGAGCTGCGCATTGGAATATTCAGGGCTATGCCGTGTAGATGATGGCCTAACAGGAGGCTTTAAAATTTTCTTTCTAGTGTCCTTCGTTTGGGAGAAAAATGCAAAGGTACAAGACAGCTTTTCCTTGCCAATATCTCTCTTTTGCAAAGAGCTGCGCATTGGAAAATTCAGGGCTATGCCGTGTAGATGATGGCCTAACAGGAGGCTTTAAAATTTTCTTTCTAGTGTCCTTCGTTTGGGAGAAAAATGCAAAGGTACAAGACAGCTTTTCATTGCCAATATCTCTCTTTTGCAAAGAGCTACGCATTGGAAAATTCAGGGCTATACCATGTAGATGAAGCACTAACAGGAGGCTTTAAAATTTTCATTCTAGTGTCCTTCGTTTGGGAGAAAAATCCAATGGTACAAGACAGTTTTTCCTTGCCAATATCTCTCTTTTACAAAGAGCTGCGCATTGGAAAATTCAGGGCTATGCCGTGTAGATGATGGCCTAACAGGAGGCTTTAAAATTTTCTTTCTAGTTTCCTTCGTTTGGGAGAAAAATGCAAAGGTACAAGACAGCTTTTCCTTGCCAATATCTCTCTTTTGCAAAGAGCTGCGCATTGGAAAATTCAGGGCTATGCCGTGTAGATGATGGCCTAACAGGAGGCTTTAAAATTTTCTTTCTAGTGTCCTTCGTTTGGGAGAAAAATGCAAAGGTACAAGACAGCTTTTCCTTGCCAATATCTCTCTTTTGCAAAGAGCTGCGCATTGGAAAATTCAGGGCTATGCCGTGTAGATGATGGCCTAACAGGAGGCTTTAAAATTTTCTTTCTAGTGTCCTTCGTTTGGGAGAAAAATGCAAAGGTACAAGACAGCTTTTCCTTGCCAATATCTCTCTTTTGCAAAGAGCTGCGCATTGGAAAATTCAGGGCTATGCCGTGTAGATGATGGCCTAACAGGAGGCTTTAAAAAAAATGTTCTAGTGTCCTTCGTTTGGGAGAAAAATGCAAAGGTACAAGACAGCTTTTCCTTGCCAATATCTCTCTTTTGCAAAGAGCTGTGCATTGGAAAATTCAGGGCTATGCCGTGTAGATGATGGCCTAACAGGAGGCTTTAAAATTTTCTTTCTAGTGTCCTTCGTTTGGGAGAAAAATGCAAAGGTACAAGACAGTTTTTCCTTGCCAATATCTCTCTTTTGCAAAGAGCTGCGCATTGGAAAATTCAGGGCTATGCCGTGTAGATGATGGCCTAACAGGAGGCTTTAAAATTTTCTTTCTAGTGTCCTTCGTTTGGGAGAAAAATGCAAAGGTACAAGACAGCTTTTCCTTGCCAATATCTCTCTTTTGCAAAGAGCTGCGCATTGGAAAATTCAGGGCTATGCCGTGTAGATGATGGCCTAACAGGAGGCTTTAAAATTTTCTTTCTAGTGTCCTTCGTTTGGGAGAAAAATGCAAAGGTACAAGACAGCTTTTCCTTGCCAATATCTCTCTTTTGCAAAGAGCTGCGCATTGGAAAATTCAGGGCTATGCCATGTAGATGATGGCCTAACAGGAGGCTTTAAAATTTTCTTTCTAGTGTCCTTCGTTTGGGAAAAAAATGCAAAGGTACAAGACAGCTTATCCTTGCCAATATCTCTTTTGCAAAGAGCTGCGCATTGGAAAATTCAGGGCTATGCCGTGTAGATGATGGCCTAACAGGAGGCTTTAAAAAAAAATTCTAGTGTCCTTCGTTTGGGAGAAAAATGCAAAGGTACAAGACAGCTTTTCCTTGCCAATATCTCTCTTTTGCAAAGAGCTGCGCATTGGAAAATTCAGGGCTATGCCGTGTAGATGATGGCCTAACAGGAGGCTTTAAAATTTTCTTTCTAGTGTCCTTCGTTTGGGAGAAAAATGCAAAGGTACAAGACAGCTTTTCCTTGCCAATATCTCTCTTTTGCAAAGAGCTGCGCATTGGAAAATTCAGGGCTATGCCGTGTAGATGATGGCCTAACAGGAGGCTTTAAAATTTTCTTTCTAGTGTCCTTCGTTTGGGAGAAAAACGCAAAGGTACAAGACAGCTTTTCCTTGCCAATATCTCTCTTTTGCAAAGAGCTGCGCATTGGAAAATTCAGGGCTATGCCGTGTAGATGATGGCCTAACAGGAGGCTTTACAATTTTATTTCTAGTGTCCTTCGTTTGGGAGAAAAATGCAAAGGTACAAGACAGCTTATCCTTGCCAATATCTCTCTTTTGCAAAGAGCTGCGCATTGGAAAATTCAGGGCTATGCCGTGTAGATGATGGCCTAACAGGAGGCTTTAAAAAAATGTTCTAGTGTCCTTCGTTTGGGAGAAAAATGCAAAGGTACAAGACAGCTTTTCCTTGCCAATATCTCTCTTTTGCAAAGAGCTGCGCATTGGAAAATTCAGGGCTATGCCGTGTAGATGATGGCCCTAACAGGAGGCTTTAAAATTTTCTTTCTAGTGTCCTTCGTTTGGGAGAAAAATGCAAAGGTACAAGACAGCTTTTCCTTGCCAATATCTCTCTTTTGCAAAGAGCTGCGCATTGGAAAATTATGGGCTATGCCGTGTAGATGATGGCCTAACAGGAGGCTTTAAAATTTTCTTTCTAGTGTCCTTCGTTTGGGAGAAAAATGCAAAGGTACATGACAGCTTTTCCTTGCCAATATCTCTCTTTTGCAAAGAGCTGCGCATTGGAAAATTCAGGGCTATGCCGTGTAGATGATGGCCTAACAGGAGGCTTTAAAATTTTCTTTCTAGTGTCCTTCGTTTAGGAGAAAAATGCAAAGGTACAAGACAGCTTTTCCTTGCCAATATCTCTCTTTTGCAAAAAGCTGCGCATTGGAAAATTCAGGGCTATGCCGTGTAGATGATGGCCTAACAGGAGGCTTTAAAATTTTCTTTCTAGTGTCCTTCGTTTGGGAGAAAAATGCAAAGGTACAAGACAGCTTTTCCTTGCCAATATCTCTCTTTTGCAAAGAGCTGCGCATTGGAAAATTCAGGGCTATGCCGTGTAGATGATGGCCTAACAGGAGGCTTTAAAAAAAATGTTCTAGTGTCCTTCGTTTGGGAGAAAAATGCAAAGGTACAAGACAGCTTTTCCTTGCCAATATCTCTCTTTTGCAAAGAGCTGTGCATTGGAAAATTCAGGGCTATGCCGTGTAGATGATGGCCTAACAGGAGGCTTTAAAATTTTCTTTCTAGTGTCCTTCGTTTGGGAGAAAAATGCAAAGGTACAAGACAGCTTATCCTTGCCAATATCTCTCTTTTGCAAAGAGCTGCGCATTGGAAAATTCAGGGCTATGGCGTGTAGATGATGGCCTAACAGGAGGCTTTAAAATTTTCTTTCTAGTGTCCTTCGTTTAGGAGAAAAATGCAAAGGTACAAGACAGTTTTTCCTTGCTAATATCTCTCTTTTGCAAAGAGCTGCGCATTGGAAAATTCAGGGCTATGCCGTGTAGATGATGGCCTAACAGGAGGCTTTAAAATTTTCTTTCTAGTGTCCTTCGTTTGGGAGAAAAATGCAAAGGTACAAGACAGCTTTTCCTTGCCAATATCTCTCTTTTGCAAAGAGCTGCGCATTGGAAAATTCAAGGCTATGCCGTGTAGATGATGGCCTAACAGGAGGCTTTAAAATTTTCTTTCTAGTGTCCTTCGTTTGGGAGAAAAATCCAATGGTACAAGACAGTTTTTCCTTGCCAATATCTCTCTTTTACAAAGAGCTGCGCATTGGAAAATTCAGGGCTATGCCGTGTAGATGATGGCCTAACAGGAGGCTTTAAAATTTTCTTTCTAGTTTCCTTCGTTTGGGAGAAAAATGCAAAGGTACAAGACAGCTTTTCCTTGCCAATATCTCTCTTTTGCAAAGAGCTGCGCATTGGAAAATTCAGGGCTATGCCGTGTAGATGATGGCCTAACAGGAGGCTTTAAAATTTTCTTTCTAGTGTCCTTCGTTTGGGAGAAAAATGCAAAGGTACAAGACAGCTTTTCCTTGCCAATATCTCTCTTTTGCAAAGAGCTGCGCATTGGAAAATTCAGGGCTATGCCGTGTAGATGATGGCCTAACAGGAGGCTTTAAAATTTTCTTTCTAGTGTCCTTCGTTTGGGAGAAAAATGCAAAGGTACAGACAGCTTTTCCTTGCCAATATCTCTCTTTTGCAAAGAGCTGCGCATTGGAAAATTCAGGGCTATGCCGTGTAGATGATGGCCTAACAGGAGGCTTTAAAAAAAATGTTCTAGTGTCCTTCGTTTGGGAGAAAAATGCACAGGTACAAGACAGCTTTTCCTTGCCAATATCTCTCTTTTGCAAAGAGCTGTGCATTGGAAAATTCAGGGCTATGCCGTGTAGATGATGGCCTAACAGGAGGCTTTAAAATTTTCTTTCTAGTGTCCTTCGTTTGGGAGAAAAATGCAAAGGTACAAGACAGTTTTTCCTTGCCAATATCTCTCTTTTGCAAAGAGCTGCGCATTGGAAAATTCAGGGCTATGCCGTGTAGATGATGGCCTAACAGGAGGCTTTAAAATTTTCTTTCTAGTGTCCTTCGTTTGGGAGAAAAATGCAAAGGTACAAGACAGCTTTTCCTTGCCAATATCTCTCTTTTGCAAAGAGCTGCGCATTGGAAAATTCAGGGCTATGCCGTGTAGATGATGGCCTAACAGGAGGCTTTAAAATTTTCTTTCTAGTGTCCTTCGTTTGGGAGAAAAATGCAAAGGTACAAGACAGCTTATCCTTGCCAATATCTCTCTTTTGCAAAGAGCTGCGCATTGGAAAATTCAGGGCTATGCCGTGTAGATGATGGCCTAACAGGAGGCTTTAAAAAAAAATTTCTAGTGTCCTTCGTTTGGGAGAAAAATGCAAAGGTACAAGACAGCTTTTCCTTGCCAATATCTCTCTTTTGCAAAGAGCTGCGCATTGGAAAATTCAGGGCTATGCCGTGTAGATGATGGCCTAACAGGAGGCTTTAAAATTTTCTTTCTAGTGTCCTTCGTTTGGGAGAAAAATGCAAAGGTACAAGACAGCTTTTCCTTGCCAATATCTCTCTTTTGCAAAGAGCTGCGCATTGGAAAATTATGGGCTATGCCGTGTAGATGATGGCCTAACAGGAGGCTTTAAAATTTTCTTTCTAGTGTCCTTCGTTTGGGAGAAAAATGCAAAGGTACATGACAGCTTTTCCTTGCCAATATCTCTCTTTTGCAAAGAGCTGCGCATTGGAAAATTCAGGGCTATGCCGTGTAGATGATGGCCTAACAGGAGGCTTTAAAATTTTCTTTCTAGTGTCCTTCGTTTGGGAGAAAAATGCAAAGGTACAAGACAGTTTTTTCCTTGCCAATATCTCTCTTTTGCAAAGAGCTGCGCATTGGAAAATTCAGGCTATGCCGTGTAGATGATGGCCTAACAGGAGGCTTTAAAATTTTCTTTCTAGTGTCCTTCGTTTGGGAGAAAAATGCAAAGGTACAAGACAGCTTTTCCTTGCCAATATCTCTCTTTTGCAAAGAGCTGCGCATTGGAAAATTATGGGCTATGCCGTGTAGATGATGGCCTAACAGGAGGCTTTAAAATTTTCTTTCTAGTGTCCTTCGTTTGGGAGAAAAATGCAAAGGTACAAGACAGCTTATCCTTGCCAATATCTCTCTTTTGCAAAGAGCTGCGCATTGGAAAATTCAGGGCTATGCCGTGTAGATGATGGCCTAACAGGAGGCTTTAAAAAAAAAATTCTAGTGTCCTTCGTTTGGGAGAAAAATGCAAAGGTACAAGACAGCTTTTCCTTGCCAATATCTCTCTTTTGCAAAGAGCTGCGCATTGGAAAATTCAGGGCTATGCCGTGTAGATGATGGCCTAACAGGAGGCTTTAAAATTTTCTTTCTAGTGTCCTTCGTTTGGGAGAAAAATGCAAAGGTACAAGACAGCTTTTCCTTGCCAATATCTCTCTTTTGCAAAGAGCTGCGCATTGGAAAATTCAGGGCTATGCCGTGTAGATGATGGCCTAACAGGAGGCTTTAAAATTTTCTTTCTAGTGTCCTTCGTTTGGGAGAAAAACGCAAAGGTACAAGACAGCTTTTCCTTGCCAATATCTCTCTTTTGCAAAGAGCTGCGCATTGGAAAATTCAGGGCTATGCCGTGTAGATGATGGCCTAACAGGAGGCTTTACAATTTTATTTCTAGTGTCCTTCGTTTGGGAGAAAAATGCAAAGGTACAAGACAGCTTTTCCTTGCCAATATCTCTCTTTTGCAAAGAGCTGCGCATTGGAAAATTCAGGGCTATGCCGTGTAGATGATGGCCTAACAGGAGGCTTTAAAATTTTCTTTCTAGTGTCCTTCGTTTGGGAGAAAAATGCAAAGGTACAAGACAGCTTATCCCTTGCCAATATCTCTCTTTTGCAAAGAGCTGCGCATTGGAAAATTCAGGGCTATGCCGTGTAGATGATGGCCTAACAGGAGGCTTTAAAAAAAATTTTCTAGTGTCCTTCGTTTTGGGAGAAAAATGCAAAGGTACAAGACAGCTTTTCCTTGCCAATATCTCTCTTTTGCAAAGAGCTGCGCATTGGAAAATTCAGGGCTATGCCGTGTAGATGATGGCCTAACAGGAGGCTTTAAAATTTTCTTTCTAGTGTCCTTCGTTTGGGAGAAAAATGCAAAGGTACAAGACAGCTTTTCCTTGCCAATATCTCTCTTTTGCAAAGAGCTGCGCATTGGAAAATTATGGGCTATGCCGTGTAGATGATGGCCTAACAGGAGGCTTTAAAATTTTCTTTCTAGTGTCCTTCGTTTGGGAGAAAAATGCAAAGGTACATGACAGCTTTTCCTTGCCAATATCTCTCTTTTGCAAAGAGCTGCGCATTGGAAAATTCAGGGCTATGCCGTGTAGATGATGGCCTAACAGGAGGCTTTAAAATTTTCTTTCTAGTGTCCTTCGTTTGGGAGAAAAATGCAAAGGTACAAGACAGTTTTTCCTTGCCAATATCTCTCTTTTGCAAAGAGCTGCGCATTGGAAAATTCAGGGCTATGCCGTGTAGATGATGGCCTAACAGGAGGCTTTAAAATTTTCTTTCTAGTGTCCTTCGTTTGGGAGAAAAATGCAAAGGTACAAGACAGCTTTTCCTTGCCAATATCTCTCTTTTGCAAAGAGCTGCGCATTGGAAAATTCAGGGCTATGCCGTGTAGATGATGGCCTAACAGGAGGCTTTACAATTTTATTTCTAGTGTCCTTCGTTTGGGAGAAAAATGCAAAGGTACAAGACAGCTTTTCCTTGCCAATATCTCTCTTTTGCAAAGAGCTGCGCATTGGAAAATTCAGGGCTATGCCGTGTAGATGATGGCCTAACAGGAGGCTTTACAATTTTATTTCTAGTGTCCTTCGTTTGGGAGAAAAATGCAAAGGTACAAGACAGCTTTTCCTTGCCAATATCTCTCTTTTGCAAAGAGCTGCGCATTGGAAAATTCAGGGCTATGCCGTGTAGATGATGGCCTAACAGGAGGCTTTAAAATTTTCTTTCTAGTGTCCTTCGTTTGGGAGAAAAATGCAAAGGTACAAGACAGCTTATCCTTGCCAATATCTCTCTTTTGCAAAGAGCTGCGCATTGGAAAATTCAGGGCTATGCCGTGTAGATGATGGCCTAACAGGAGGCTTTAAAATTTTCTTTCTAGTGTCCTTCGTTTGGGAGAAAAATGCAAAGGTACAAGACAGCTTTTCCTTGCCAATATCTCTCTTTTGCAAAGAGCTGCGCATTGGAAAATTCAGGGCTATGCCGTGTAGATGATGGCCTAACAGGAGGCTTTAAAATTTTCTTTCTAGTGTCCTTCGTTTGGGAGAAAAATGCAAAGGTACAAGACAGCTTATCCTTGCCAATATCTCTCTTTTGCAAAGAGCTGCGCATTGGAAAATTCAGGGCTATGCCGTGTAGATGATGGCCTAACAGGAGGCTTTAAAAAATTTTTTCTAGTGTCCTTCGTTTTGGGAGAAAAATGCAAAGGTACAAGACAGCTTTTCCTTGCCAATATCTCTCTTTTGCAAAGAGCTGCGCATTGGAAAATTCAGGGCTATGCCGTGTAGATGATGGCCTAACAGGAGGCTTTAAAATTTTCTTTCTAGTGTCCTTCGTTTGGGAGAAAAATGCAAAGGTACAAGACAGCTTTTCCTTGCCAATATCTCTCTTTTGCAAAGAGCTGCGCATTGGAAAATTATGGGCTATGCCGTGTAGATGATGGCCTAACAGGAGGCTTTAAAATTTTCTTTCTAGTGTCCTTCGTTTGGGAGAAAAATGCAAAGGTACATGACAGCTTTTCCTTGCCAATATCTCTCTTTTGCAAAGAGCTGCGCATTGGAAAATTCAGGGCTATGCCGTGTAGATGATGGCCTAACAGGAGGCTTTAAAATTTTCTTTCTAGTGTCCTTCGTTTGGGAGAAAAATGCAAAGGTACAAGACAGTTTTTCCTTGCCAATATCTCTCTTTTGCAAAGAGCTGCGCATTGGAAAATTCAGGGCTATGCCGTGTAGATGATGGCCTAACAGGAGGCTTTAAAATTTTCTTTCTAGTGTCCTTCGTTTGGGAGAAAAATGCAAAGGTACAAGACAGCTTTTCCTTGCCAATATCTCTCTTTTGCAAAGAGCTGCGCATTGGAAAATTCAGGGCTATGCCGTGTAGATGATGGCCTAACAGGAGGCTTTAAAATTTTCTTTCTAGTGTCCTTCGTTTGGGAGAAAAATGCAAAGGTACAAGACAGCTTATCCTTGCCAATATCTCTCTTTTGCAATGAGCTGCGCATTGGAAAATTCAGGGCTATGCCGTGTAGATGATGGCCTAACAGGAGGCTTTAAAAAAAAAATTCTAGTGTCCTTCGTTTGGGAGAAAAATGCAAAGGTACAAGGCAGCTTTTCCTTGCCAATATCTCTCTTTTGCAAAGAGCTGCGCATTGGAAAATTCAGGGCTATGCCGTGTAGATGATGGCCTAACAGGAGGCTTTAAAATTTTCTTTCTAGTGTCCTTCGTTTGGGAGAAAAATGCAAAGGTACAAGACAGCTTTTCCTTGCCAATATCTCTCTTTTGCAAAGAGCTGCGCATTGGAAAATTCAGGGCTATGCCGTGTAGATGATGGCCTAACAGGAGGCTTTAAAATTTTCTTTCTAGTGTCCTTCGTTTGGGAGAAAAATGCAAAGGTACATGACAGCTTTTCCTTGCCAATATCTCTCTTTTGCAAAGAGCTGCGCATTGGAAAATTCAGGGCTATGCCGTGTAGATGATGGCCTAACAGGAGGCTTTAAAATTTTCTTTCTAGTGTCCTTCGTTTGGGAGAAAAATGCAAAGGTACAAGACAGTTTTTCCTTGCCAATATCTCTCTTTTGCAAAGAGCTGCGCATTGGAAAATTCAGGGCTATGCCGTGTAGATGATGGCCTAACAGGAGGCTTTAAAATTTTCTTTCTAGTGTCCTTCGTTTGGGAGAAAAATGCAAAGGTACAAGACAGCTTTTCCTTGCCAATATCTCTCTTTTGCAAAGAGCTGCGCATTGGAAAATTCAGGGCTATGCCGTGTAGATGATGGCCTAACAGGAGGCTTTAAAAAAATTTTCTAGTGTCCTTCGTTTGGGAGAAAAATGCAAAGGTACAAGACAGCTTTTCCTTGCCAATATCTCTCTTTTGCAAAGAGCTGCGCATTGGAAAATTCAGGGCTATGCCGTGTAGATGATGGCCTAACAGGAGGCTTTAAAATTTTCTTTCTAGTGTCCTTCGTTTGGGAGAAAAATGCAAAGGTACAAGACAGCTTTTCCTTGCCAATATCTCTCTTTTGCAAAGAGCTGCGCATTGGAAAATTATGGGCTATGCCGTGTAGATGATGGCCTAACAGGAGGCTTTAAAATTTTCTTTCTAGTGTCCTTCGTTTGGGAGAAAAATGCAAAGGTACATGACAGCTTTTCCTTGCCAATATCTCTCTTTTGCAAAGAGCTGCGCATTGGAAAATTCAGGGCTATGCCGTGTAGATGATGGCCTAACAGGAGGCTTTAAAATTTTCTTTCTAGTGTCCTTCGTTTGGGAGAAAAATGCAAAGGTACAAGACAGTTTTTCCTTGCCAATATCTCTCTTTTGCAAAGAGCTGCGCATTGGAAAATTCAGGCTATGCCGTGTAGATGATGGCCTAACAGGAGGCTTTAAAATTTTCTTTCTAGTGTCCTTCGTTTGGGAGAAAAATGCAAAGGTACAAGACAGCTTTTCCTTGCCAATATCTCTCTTTTGCAAAGAGCTGCGCATTGGAAAATTATGGGCTATGCCGTGTAGATGATGGCCTAACAGGAGGCTTTAAAATTTTCTTTCTAGTGTCCTTCGTTTGGGAGGAAAAATGCAAAGGTACAAGACAGCTTATCCTTGCCAATATCTCTCTTTTGCAAAGAGCTGCGCATTGGAAAATTCAGGGCTATGCCGTGTAGATGATGGCCTAACAGGAGGCTTTAAAAAAAAATTCTAGTGTCCTTCGTTTGGGAGAAAAATGCAAAGGTACAAGACAGCTTTTCCTTGCCAATATCTCTCTTTTGCAAAGAGCTGCGCATTGGAAAATTCAGGGCTATGCCGTGTAGATGATGGCCTAACAGGAGGCTTTAAAATTTTCTTTCTAGTGTCCTTCGTTTGGGAGAAAAATGCAAAGGTACAAGACAGCTTTTCCTTGCCAATATCTCTCTTTTGCAAAGAGCTGCGCATTGGAAAATTCAGGGCTATGCCGTGTAGATGATGGCCTAACAGGAGGCTTTAAAATTTTTCTTTCTAGTGTCCTTCGTTTGGGAGAAAAACGCAAAGGTACAAGACAGCTTTTCCTTGCCAATATCTCTCTTTTGCAAAGAGCTGCGCATTGGAAAATTCAGGGCTATGCCGTGTAGATGATGGCCTAACAGGAGGCTTTACAATTTTATTTCTAGTGTCCTTCGTTTGGGAGAAAAATGCAAAGGTACAAGACAGCTTTTCCTTGCCAATATCTCTCTTTTGCAAAGAGCTGCGCATTGGAAAATTCAGGGCTATGCCGTGTAGATGATGGCCTAACAGGAGGCTTTAAAATTTTCTTTCTAGTGTCCTTCGTTTGGGAGAAAAATGCAAAGGTACAAGACAGCTTTTCCTTGCCAATATCTCTCTTTTGCAAAGAGCTGCGCATTGGAAAATTCAGGGCTATGCCGTGTAGATGATGGCCTAACAGGAGGCTTTAAAATTTCTTTCTAGTGTCCTTCGTTTGGGAGAAAAATGCAAAGGTACAAGACAGCTTTTCCTTGCCAATATCTCTCTTTTGCAAAGAGCTGCGCATTGGAAAATTCAGGGCTATGCCGTGTAGATGATGGCCTAACAGGAGGCTTTAAAATTTTCTTTCTAGTGTCCTTCGTTTGGGAGAAAAATGCAAAGGTACAAGACAGCTTATCCTTGCCAATATCTCTCTTTTGCAAAGAGCTGCGCATTGGAAAATTCAGGGCTATGCCGTGTAGATGATGGCCTAACAGGAGGCTTTAAAAAAATTTTCTAGTGTCCTTCGTTTTGGGGAGAAAAATGCAAAGGTACAAGACAGCTTTTCCTTGCCAATATCTCTCTTTTGCAAAGAGCTGCGCATTGGAAAATTCAGGGCTATGCCGTGTAGATGATGGCCTAACAGGAGGCTTTAAAATTTTCTTTCTAGTGTCCTTCGTTTGGGAGAAAAATGCAAAGGTACATGACAGCTTTTCCTTGCCAATATCTCTCTTTTGCAAAGAGCTGCGCATTGGAAAATTCAGGGCTATGCCGTGTAGATGATGGCCTAACAGGAGGCTTTAAAATTTTCTTTCTAGTGTCCTTCGTTTGGGAGAAAAATGCAAAGGTACAAGACAGTTTTTCCTTGCCAATATCTCTCTTTTGCAAAGAGCTGCGCATTGGAAAATTCAGGCTATGCCGTGTAGATGATGGCCTAACAGGAGGCTTTAAAAATTTTCTTTCTAGTGTCCTTCGTTTGGGAGAAAAATGCAAAGGTACAAGACAGCTTTTCCTTGCCAATATCTCTCTTTTGCAAAGAGCTGCGCATTGGAAAATTATGGGCTATGCCGTGTAGATGATGGCCCTAACAGGAGGCTTTAAAATTTTCTTTCTAGTGTCCTTCGTTTGGGAGAAAAATGCAAAGGTACATGACAGCTTTTCCTTGCCAATATCTCTCTTTTGCAAAGAGCTGCGCATTGGAAAATTCAGGCTATGCCGTGTAGAT